>NW_026043265.1:0-46551 GCF_023856365.1 Brienomyrus brachyistius | reverse complement strand
TGTAGGATGGGGGGGGGGGGGAATCTGTGTTATCATTCATTGACAAGAATCAAAATAGTTACTTTTGTACGCTCCCAGTAAGTAAGTCATGCAGAAAGGGCACAGGGGGCTTTGAGCTCTAGTGTTGCACCGTAATGTCGAGCCACTTGTCATAAAGCCATTTTCCTGATGTCTTCACTGTTTCCTCATGTCGTTTTGCAAAGTTTAACATGCTGCTTCTCCCACAGTTAAGATTAGCATTTCTAGCGAGGCG
Organism: Brienomyrus brachyistius; assembly: GCF_023856365.1. NCBI lineage: Eukaryota > Metazoa > Chordata > Actinopteri > Osteoglossiformes > Mormyridae > Brienomyrus > Brienomyrus brachyistius. The sequence continues at coordinate 46,298 of NW_026043265.1, read as the reverse complement.
CCGTGCCTGGACTGTCGGGCTAATCGCCCCCCCGCGTCTCCTCCTCTTGCCCAGGTGAAGGAACTCTTGACGTCGTTCGGACCTCTTAAGGCCTTCAACCTTGTGAAGGACAGTGCCACGTCACTGTCTAAGGGTTATGCTTTCTGTGAATACGTGGGACATCAGTGCCACTGACCAGGTGCGTGAGGTGGGGCAGCAGCTGGAAGGTCTGGGGTGACTCGGGGCTTCCGGATGGAATTGCTGACGCTTGTGTGGGATGCATCCCGCAGGCCGTGGCTGGACTCAATGGCATGCAGCTCGGAGACAAGAAGCTCATCGTCCAGCGGGCAAGCGTGGGGGCTAAGAATGCCAACGCTGTGAGTATTTGCCCTCGGCTGCCGCCTTTCTGATGTCCTAAACCCAACTTGGTTCCTGGGTGCCTCCCAGGAAGCTTAATGCCCCTATTTCTTGGGTTTATTTGGGTCCATGTAAATTTCTCGCTGTTACTCGAGACGATTGGACGATCAGGGGGTATCTGACACTCTTGTCGCCCCCCGGGGACAGACGGCCATCATCGAGGACGCCGGTGACGCTGCAGGTTCCAGGGCTGCAGCGGCTGCAGAGCTCCGGCATGCCCACGGAGGTGCTGTGCCTCCTCAACATGGTCATGCCCGAGGAGCTGGTGGACGACGAGGACTACGAGGGAGATCCTGGAGGACATCCGGGAGGAGTGTTGCAAGTACGGCAACGTGCGCTCCATCGAGATTCCGCGGCCCGTCGATAGCGTGGAGGTGCCTGGCTGTGGCAAGGGTGGGACCCGTACTCTCCTTGTACCAGTGGCAAAAAGAAGACCTCTGTAGGCACTAAACACAGGCTCATGGGAGCATTTCTTGCACAAAAGTGTTTTGAAAACGGAATAATTTTTTGTGTAAGAAAAACAATCTGATTGGTTCAGATAGACGACGGGACGATCTGATTGGTTCAGATAGGCGACGGACGATCTGATTGGTTCAGATAGGGCGACGGACAATCTGATTGGTTCAGATAGGGCGACGGACAATCTGATTGGTTCAGATAGGCGACGGACAATCTGATTGGTTCAGATAGGCGACGGACAATCTGATTGGTTCAGATAGGCGACGGGACAATCTGATTGGTTCAGATAGGCGGACGGACAATCTGATTGGCTCAGATAGGCGACGGACAATCTGATTGGCTCAGATAGGCGACGGACAATCTGATTGGCTCAGATAGGCGACGGACAATCTGATTGGCTCAGATAGGCGACGGACAATCTGATTGGCTCAGATAGGGCGACGGACAATCTGATTGGCTCAGATAGGCGACGGACAATCTGATTGGCTCAGATAGGCGACGGGACAATCTGATTGGCTCAGATAGGCGACGGACAATCTGATTGGCTCAGATAGGCGACGGACAATCTGATTGGCTCAGGATAGGCGACGGACAATCTGATTGGTCAGATAGTGCGACGGACAATGATTGGCTCAGATAGGCGGACGGAATCTGATTGGCTCAGATAGGCGGACGGACAATCTGATTGGCTCAGATAGGCGACGGACAATCTGATTGGCTCAGATAGGCGACGGACAATCTGATTGGCTCAGATAGGCGACGGACAATCTGATTGGCTCAGATAGGCGACGGACAATCTGATTGGCTCAGATAGGCGACGGACAATCTGATTGGCTCAGATAGGCGACGGACAATCTGATTGGCTCAGATAGGCGACGGACAATCTGATTGGCTCAGATAGGCGGACGGACAATCTGATTGGCTCAGATAGGCGACGGACAATCTGATTGGCTCAGATAGGCGACGGACAATCTGATTGGCTCAGATAGGCGACGGACAATCTGATTGGCTCAGATAGGCGACGGACAATCTGATTGGCTCAGATAGGCGACGGACAATCTGATTGGCTCAGATAGGCGACGGACAATCTGATTGGCTCAGATAGGCGACGGACAATCTGATTGGCTCAGATAGGCGACGGACAATCTGATTGGCTCAGATAGGCGACGGACAATCTGATTGGCTCAGATAGGCGACGGACAATCTGATTGGCTCAGATAGGCGACGGACAATCTGATTGGCTCAGATAGGCGACGGACAATCTGATTGGCTCAGATAGGCGACGGACAATCTGATTGGCTCAGATAGGCGACGGACAATCTGATTGGCTCAGATAGGCGACGGACAATCTGATTGGCTCAGATAGGCGACGGACAATCTGATTGGCTCAGATAGGCGACGGACAATCTGATTGGCTCAGATAGGCGACGGACAATCTGATTGGCTCAGATAGGCGACGGACAATCTGATTGGCTCAGATAGGCGACGGACAATCTGATTGGCTCAGATAGGCGACGGACAATCTGATTGGCTCAGATAGGCGACGGACAATCTGATTGGCTCAGATAGGCGACGGACAATCTGATTGGCTCAGATAGGCGACGGACAATCTGATTGGCTCAGATAGGCGACGGACAATCTGATTGGCTCAGATAGGCGACGGACAATCTGATTGGCTCAGATAGGCGACGGGACAATCTGATTGGCTCAGATAGGCGACGGACAATCTGATTGGCTCAGATAGGCGACGGACAATCTGATTGGCTCAGATAGGGCGACGGACAATCTGATTGGCTCAGATAGGCGACGGACAATCTGATTGGCTCAGATAGGCGACGGACAATCTGATTGGCTCAGATAGGCGACGGACAATCTGATTGGCTCAGATAGGCGACGGACAATCTGATTGGCTCAGATAGGGCGACGGACAATCTGATTGGCTCAGATAGGCGACGGACAATCTGATTGGGCTCAGATAGGCGACGGACAATCTGATTGGCTCGAGGATAGGCGACGGACAATCTGATTGGCTCAGATAGGCGACGGACAATCTGATTGGCTCAGATAGGCGACGGACAATCTGATTGGCTCAGATAGGCGACGGGACAATCTGATTGGCTCAGATAGGCGACGGACAATCTGATTGGCTCAGATAGGCGACGGACAATCTGATTGGCTCAGATAGGCGACGGACAATCTGATTGGCTCAGATAGGCGACGGACAATCTGATTGGCTCAGATAGGCGACGGACAATCTGATTGGCTCAGATAGGCGACGGACCAATCTGATTGGCTCAGATAGGCGACGGACAATCTGATTGGCTCAGATAGGCGACGGACAATCTGATTGCTCAGATAGGCGACGGACAATCTGATTGGCTCAGATAGGCGACGGACAATCTGATTGGCTCAGATAGGCGACGGACAATCTGATTGGCTCAGATAGGCGACGGACCAATCTGATTGGCTCAGATAGGCGACGGACAATCTGATTGGCTCAGATAGGCGACGGACAATCTGATTGGCTCAGATAGGCGACGGACAATCTGATTGGCTCAGATAGGCGACGGACAATCTGATTGGCTCAGATAGGCGACGGACAATCTGATTGGCTCAGATAGGCGACGGACAATCTGATTGGCTCAGATAGGCGACGGACAATCTGATCTGGCTCAGATAGGCGACGGACAATCTGATTGGCTCAGATAGGCGACGGACAATCTGATTGGCTCAGATAGGCGACGGACAATCTGATTGGCTCAGATAGGCGACGGACAATCTGATTGGCTCAGATAGGCGACGGACAATCTGATTGGCTCAGATAGGCGACGGACAATCTGATTGGCTCAGATAGGCGACGGACAATCTGATGGCTCAGATAGGCGACGGACAATCTGATTGGCTCAGATAGGCGACGCGACAATCTGATTGGCTCAGATAGGCGACGGACAATCTGATTGGCTCAGATAGGCGACGGACAATCTGATTGGCTCAGATAGGCGACGGACAATCTGATTGGCTCAGATAGGCCGACGGACAAATCTGATTGGCTCAGATAGGCGACGGACAATCTGATTGGCTCAGATAGGCGACGGACAATCTGATTGGCTCAGATAGGCGACGGACAATCTGATTGGCTCAGATAGGCGACGGACAATCTGATTGGCTCAGATAGGCGACGGACAATCTGATTGGCTCAGATAGGCGACGGACAATCTGATTGGCTCAGATAGGCGACGGACAATCTGATTGGCTCAGATAGGCGACGGACAATCTGATTGGCTCAGATAGGCGACGGACAATCTGATTGGCTCAGATAGGCGACGGACAATCTGATTGGCTCAGATAGGCGACGGACAATCTGATTGGCTCAGATAGGCGACGGACAATCTGATTGGCTCAGATAGGCGACGGGACAATCTGATTGGCTCAGATAGGCGACGGACAATCTGATTGGCTCAGATAGGCGACGGACAATCTGATTGGCTCAGATAGGCGACGGACAATCTGATTGGCTCAGATAGGCGACGGACAATCTGATTGGCTCAGATAGGCGACGGACAATCTGATTGGCTCAGATAGGCGACGGACAATCTGATTGGCTCAGATAGGCGACGGACAATCTGATTGGGCTCAGATAGGCGACGGACAATCTGATTGGCTCAGATAGGCGACGGACAATCTGATTGGCTCAGATAGGCGACGGGACAATCTGATTGGCTCAGATAGGCGACGGACAATCTGATTGGCTCAGATAGGCGACGGACAATCTGATTGGCTCAGATAGGCGACGGACAATCTGATTGGCTCAGATAAGGCGACGGACAATCTGATTGGCTCAGATAGGCGACGGACAATCTGATTGGCTCAGATAGGCGACGGACAATCTGATTGGCTCAGATAGGCGACGGACAATCTGATTGGCTCAGATAGGCGACGGACAATCTGATTGGCTCAGATAGGCGACGGACAATCTGATTGGCTCAGATAGGCGACGGACAATCTGATTGGCTCAGATAGGCGACGGACAATCTGATTGGCTCAGATAGGCGACGGACAATCTGATTGGCTCAGATAGGGCCGACGGACAATCTGATTGGCTCAGATAGGCGACGGACAATCTGATTGGCTCAGATAGGCGACGGACAATCTGATTGGCTCAGATAGGCGACGGACAATCTGATTGGCTCAGATAGGCGACGGACAATCTGATTGGCTCAGATAGGCGACGGACAATCTGATTGGCTCAGATAGGCGACGGACAATCTGATTGGCTCAGATAGGCGACGGACAATCTGATTGGCTCAGATAGGCGACGGGACAATCTGATTGGCTCAGATAGGCGACGGACAATCTGATTGGCTCAGATAGGCGACGGACAATCTGATTGGCTCAGATAGGCGACGGACAATCTGATTGGCTCAGATAGGCGACGGACAATCTGATTGGCTCAGATAGGCGACGGACAATCTGATTGGCTCAGATAGGCGACGGGACCAATCTGATTGGCTCAGATAGGCGACGGACAATCTGATTGGCTCAGATAGGCGACGGGACAATCTGATTGGCTCAGATAGGCGACGGACAATCTGATTGGCTCAGATAGGCGACGGACAATCTGATTGGCTCAGATAGGCGACGGACAATCTGATTGGCTCAGATAGGCGACGGACAATCTGATTGGCTCAGATAGGCGACGGACAATCTGATTGGCTCAGATAGGCGACGGACAATCTGATTGGCTCAGATAGGCGACGGGACAATCTGATTGGCTCAGATAGGCGACGGACAATCTGATTGGCCTCAGATAGCGCGACGGACAATCTGATTGGCATCAGGATAGGCGACGGACAATCTGATTGGCTCAGATAGGCGACGGACAATCTGATTGGCTCAGATAGGCGACGGACAATCTGATTGGCTCAGATAGGCGACGGACAATCTGATTGGCTCAGATAGGCGACGGACAATCTGATTGGCTCAGATAGCGACGGACAATCTGATTGGCTCAGATAGGCGACGGACCAATCTGATTGGCTCAGATAGGCGACGGACAATCTGATTGGCTCAGATAGGCGACGGACAATCTGATTGGCTCAGATAGGCGACGGACAATCTGATTGGCTCAGATAGGCGACGGACAATCTGATTGGCTCAGATAGGCGACGGACAATCTGATTGGCTCAGATAGGCGACGGACAATCTGATTGGCTCAGATAGGCGACGGACAATCTGATTGGCTCAGATAGGCGACGGACAATCTGATTGGCTCAGATAGGCGACGGACAATCTGATTGGCTCAGATAGGCGACGGACAATCTGATTGGCTCAGATAGGCGACGGACCAATCTGATTGGCTCAGATAGGCGACGGGACAATCTGATTGGCTCAGATAGGCGACGGACAATCTGATTGGCTCAGATAGGCGACGGACAATTCTGATTGGCTCAGATAGGCGACGGACAATCTGATTGGCTCAGATAGGCGACGGACAATCTGATTGGCTCAGATAGGCGACGGACAATCTGATTGGCTCAGATAGGCGACGGACAATCTGATTGGCTCAGATAGGCGACGGACAATCTGATTGGCTCAGATAGGCGACGGACAATCTGATTGGCTCAGATAGGCGACGGACAATCTGATTGGCTCAGATAGGCGACGGACAATCTGATTGGCTCAATACGCGACGGACAATTGATGGCTCAGATAGGCGACGGACAATCTGATTGGCTCAGATAGGCGACGGACAATCTGATTGGCTCAGATAGGCGACGGACAATCTGATTGGCTCAGATAGGCGACGGACAATCTGATTGGCTCAGATAGGCGACGGACAATCTGATTGGCTCAGATAGGCGACGGACAATCTGATTGGCTCAGATAGGCGACGGACAATCTGATTGGCTCAGATAGGCGACGGACAATCTGATTGGCTCAGATAGGCGACGACAATCTGATTGGCTCAGATAGGCGACGGACAATCTGATTGGCTCAGATAGGCGACGGACAATCTGATTGGCTCAGATAGGGCGACGGACAATCTGATTGGCTCAGATAGCGACGGACAATCTGATTGGCTCAGATAGGCGACGGACAATCTGATTGGCTCAGATAGGCGACGGACAATCTGATTGGCTCAGATAGGCGACGACAATCTGATTGGCTCAGATAGGCGACGGACAATCTGATTGGCTCAGATAGGGCGGACAATCTGATTGGCTCAGATAGGCGACGGACAATCTGATTGGCTCAGATAGGCGACGGACAATCTGATTGGCTCAGATAGGCGACGGACAATCTGATTGGCTCAGATAGGCGACGGACAATCTGATTGGCTCAGATAGGCGACGGACAATCTGATTGGCTCAGATAGGCGACGGGACAATCTGATTGGCTCAGATAGGCGACGGACAATCTGATTGGCTCAGATAGGCGACGGACAATCTGATTGGCTCAGATAGGCGACGGACAATCTGATTGGCTCAGATAGGCGACGGACAATCTGATTGGCTCAGATAGGCGACGGACAATCTGATTGGCTCAGATAGGCGACGGACAATCTGATTGGCTCAGATAGGCGACGGACAATCTGATTGGCTCAGATAGGCGACGGACAATCTGATTGGCTCAGATAGGGCGACGGGACAATCTGATTGGCTCAGATAGGCGACGGACAATCTGATTGGCTCAGATAGGCGACGGACAATCTGATTGGCTCAGATAGGGCCGACGGACAATCTGATTGGCTCAGATAGGCGACGGACAATCTGATTGGCTCAGATAGGCGACGGACAATCTGATTGGCTCAGATAGGCGACGGACAATCTGATTGGCTCAGATAGGCGACGGACAATCTGATTGGCTCAGATAGGCGACGGACAATCTGATTGGCTCAGATAGGCGACGGACAATCTGATTGGCTCAGATAGGCGACGGACAATCTGATTGGCTCAGATAGGCGACGGACAATCTGATTGGCTCAGATAGGCGACGGACAATCTGATTGGCTCAGATAGGCGACGGACAATCTGATTGGCTCAGATAGGCGACGGACAATCTGATTGGCTCAGATAGGCGACGGACAATCTGATTGGCTCAGATAGGCGACGGACAATCTGATTGGCTCAGATAGGCGACGGACAATCTGATTGGCTCAGATAGGCCGACAATCTGATTGGCTCAGATAGGCGACGGACAATCTGATTGGCTCAGATAGGCGACGGACAATCTGATTGGCTCAGATAGGCGACGGACAATCTGATTGGCTCAGATAGGCGACGGACAATCTGATTGGCTCAGATAGGCGACGGACAATCTGATTGGCTCAGATAGGCGACGGACAATCTGATTGGCTCAGATAGGCGACGGACAATCTGATTGGCTCAGATAGGCGACGGACAATCTGATTGGCTCAGATAGGCGACGGACAATCTGATTGGCTCAGATAGGCGACGGACAATCTGATTGGCTCAGATAGGCGACGGACAATCTGAACCAATCAGATTGTCCGTCGCCTATCTGAGCCAATCAGATTGTCCGTCGCCTATCTGAGCCAATCAGATTGTCCCGTCGCCTATCTGAGCCAATCAGATTGTCCCGTCGCCTATCTGAGCCAATCAGATTGTCCCGTCGCCTATCTGAGCCAATCAGATTGTCCGTCGCCTATCTGAGCCAATCAGATTGTCCGTCGCCTATCTGAGCCAATCAGATTGTCCGTCGCCTATCTGAGCCAATCAGATTGTCCGTCGCCTATCTGAGCCAATCAGATTGTCCGTCGCCTATCTGAGGCCAATCAGATTGTCCGTCGCCTATCTGAGCCAATCAGATTGTCCGTCGCCTATCTGAGGCCAATCAGATTGTCCGTCGCCTATCTGAGCCAATCAGATTGTCCGTCGCCTATCTGAGCCAATCAGATTGTCCGTCGCCTATCTGAGCCAATCAGATTGTCCGTCGCCTATCTGAGCCAATCAGATAGTCGCCTATCTGAGCCAATCAGATTGTCCCGTCGCCTATCTGAGCCAATCAGATTGTCCGTCGCCTATCTGAGCCAATCAGATTGTCCGTCGCCTATCTGAGCCAATCAGATTGTCCGTCGCCTATCTGAGCCAATCAGATTGTCCGTCGCCTATCTGAGCCAATCAGATTGTCCGTCGCCTATCTGAGCCAATCAGATTGTCCGTCGCCTATCTGAGCCAATCAGATTTGTCCGTCGCCTATCTGAGCCAATCAGATTGTCCGTCGCCCTATCTGAGCCAATCAGATTGTCCGTCGCCTATCTGAGCCAATCAGATTGTCCGTCGCCTATCTGAGCCAATCAGATTGTCCGTCGCCTATCTGAGCCAATCAGATTGTCCGTCGCCTATCTGAGCCAATCAGATTGTCCGTCGCCTATCTGAGCCAATCAGATTGTCCGTCGCCTATCTGAGCCAATCAGATTGTCCGTCGCCTATCTGAGCCAATCAGATTGTCCGTCGCCTATCTGAGCCAATCAGATTGTCCGTCGCCTATCTGAGCCAATCAGATTGTCCGTCGCCTATCTGAGCCAATCAGATTGTCCGTCGCCTATCTGAGCCAATCAGATTGTCCGTCGCCTATCTGAGCCAATCAGATTGTCCGTCGCCTATCTGAGCCAATCAGATTGTCCGTCGCCTATCTGAGCCAATCAGATTGTCCGTCGCCTATCTGAGCCAATCAGATTGTCCGTCGCCTATCTGAGCCAATCAGATTGTCCGTCGCCTATCTGAGCCAATCAGATTGTCCGTCGCCTATCTGAGCCAATCAGATTGTCCGTCGCCTATCTGAGCCAATCAGATTGTCCGTCGCCTATCTGAGCCAATCAGATTGTCCGTCGCCTATCTGAGCCAATCAGATTGTCCGTCGCCTATCTGAGCCAATCAGATTGTCCGTCGCCTATCTGAGCCAATCAGATTGTCCGTCGCCTATCTGAGCCAATCAGATTGTCCGTCGCCTATCTGAGCCAATCAGATTGTCCGTCGCCTATCTGAGCCAATCAGATTGTCCGTCGCCTATCTGAGCCAATCAGATTGTCCGTCGCCTATCTGAGCCAATCAGATTGTCCGTCGCCTATCTGAGCCAATCAGATTGTCCGTCGCCTATCTGAGCCAATCAGATTGTCCGTCGCCTATCTGAGCCAATCAGATTGTCCGCTCGCCTATCTGAGCCATCAGATTGTCCGTCGCCTATCTGAGCCAATCAGATTGTCCGTCGCCTATCTGAGCCAATCAGATTGTCCCGTCGCCTATCTGAGCCAATCAGATTGTCCGTCGCCTATCTGAGCCAATCAGATTGTCCGTCGCCCTATCTGAGCCAATCAGATTGTCCGTCGCCTATCTGAGCCAATCAGATTGTCCGTCGCCTATCTGAGCCAATCAGATTGTCCCGTCGCCTATCTGAGCCAATCAGATTGTCCGTCGCCTATCTGAGCCAATCAGATTGTCCGTCGCCTATCTGAGCCAATCAGATTGTCCGTCGCCTATCTGAGCCAATCAGATTGTCCGTCGCCTATCTGAGCCAATCAGATTGTCCGTCGCCTATCTGAGCCAATCAGATTGTCCGTCGCCTATCTGAGCCAATCAGATTGTCCGTCGCCTATCTGAGCCAATCAGATTGTCCGTCGCCTATCTGAGCCAATCAGATTGTCCAGTCGCCTATCTGAGCCAATCAGATTGTCCGTCGCCTATCTGAGCCAATCAGATTGTCCGTCGCCTATCTGAGCCAATCAGATTGTCCGTCGCCTATCTGAGCCAATCAGATTGTCCGTCGCCTATCTGAGCCAATCAGATTGTCCGTCGCCTATCTGAGCCAATCAGATTGTCCGTCGCCTATCTGAGCCAATCAGATTGTCCGTCGCCTATCTGAGCCAATCAGATTGTCCCGTCGCCTATCTGAGCCAATCAGATTGTCCGTCGCCCTATCTGAGCCAATCAGATTGTCCGTCGCCTATCTGAGCCAATCAGATTGTCCGTCGCCTATCTGAGCCAATCAGATTGTCCGTCGCCTATCTGAGCCAATCAGATTGTCCGTCGCCTATCTGAGCCAATCAGATTGTCCGTCGCCTATCTGAGCCAATCAGATTGTCCGTCGCCTATCTGAGCCAATCAGATTGTCCGTCGCCTATCTGAGCCAATCAGATTGTCCGTCGCCTATCTGAGCCAATCAGATTGTCCGTCGCCTATCTGAGCCAATCAGATTGTCCGTCGCCTATCTGAGCCAATCAGATTGTCCGTCGGCCCTATCTGAGCCAATCAGATTGTCGTCGCCTATCTGAGCCAATCAGATTGTCCGTCGCCTATCTGAGCCAATCAGATTGTCCGTCGCCTATCTGAGCCAATCAGATTGTCCGTCGCCTATCTGAGCCAATCAGATTGTCCGTCGCCTATCTGAGCCAATCAGATTGTCCGTCGCCTATCTGAGCCAATCAGATTGTCCGTCGCCTATCTGAGCCCAATCAGATTGTCCGTCGCCCTATCTGAGCCAATCAGATTGTCCGTCGCCTATCTGAGCCAATCGAATTGTCCGTCGCCTATCTGAGCCAATCAGATTGTCCGTCGCCTATCTGAGCCAATCAGATTGTCCGTCGCCTATCTGAGCCAATCAGATTGTCCGTCGCCTATCTGAGCCAAACAGATTGTCCGTCGCCTATCTGAGCCAATCAGATTGTCCGTCGCCTATCTGAGCCAATCAGATTGTCCGTCGCCTATCTGAGCCAATCAGATTGTCCGTCGCCTATCTGAGCCAATCAGAATTGTCCGTCGCCTATCTGAGCCAATCAGATTGTCCGTCGCCTATCTGAGCCAATCAGATTGTCCGTCGCCTATCTGAGCCAATCAGATTGTCCGTCGCCTATCTGAGCCAATCAGATTGTCCGTCGCCTATCTGAGCCAATCAGATTGTCCGTCGCCTAATCTGAGCCAATCAGATTGTCCGTCGCCTATCCTGAGCCAATCAGATTGTCCGTCGCCCTATCTGAGCCAATCAGATTGTCCGTCGCCTTCTGAGCCAATCAGATTGTCCGTCGCCTATCTGAGCCAATCAGATTGTCCGTCGCCTATCTGAACCAATTTTTTGTGTTTGTGAAAACGGGTCCTTTAATCGGGGGAGGAACGGAGCGGGGTAGAGCAGGACGGAACGCAGGCATTGACAAACTACAATGACGGACAGGGCAAACAGGTAAGACCAGAACTTAAAATAGGTCATGACTAATCAAAGTAATCGGCAAAGCAGGAGACGATCAGGGAAGCACACGTGGGTAATCAGGGGGCGTGGCACACCGAGGAGCGGACAAGCCGGGCATATATGTATATCTATATAAAACCTCATTAATGAGGGGACAGGGAACAGAACGGACAGACAGAACTGGCACAGGGGAAGGAGCCAGGACAAGACTTGACATAAAACAGGAAAGGCAGAGAAACAGATCAGAAAGGGGGGACACGGAGGGAACAGGCAGGACAAAAGGACCGGGAGTGAACGAAGGGAACATCGGGGGAAAGAGGAGCAGAAGCCAGAGGGGACGAGGGACAAAGAGAGGAGGGACAGAGACAGAGGAACAAAGCGGAGGGGGAGCAGAGGCAGGAGGGACAAAGACGGGAGGCCAGGGAGAGAAGGAGGGGGAACCAAGAGGAGCCCGAGGGAGACCCAGCGGGGCGACGGGAGGCAGCCGGAAGGGCTGCAGGCGGCCGGGAGGCCGGAGCGCGGAGGGGCCGAGGAGACGGGGTGAGGGACAGACGCAGGGACGAAGGAGGGAGTCGGAGGGGAGACCAGGGAAGGGGACGAAGGAGCTGGAAGGGACCCTGGCGAGGGCAAGGGAGAGAGGGGGGAGCCCGCAGCAGGACGGCGACGTCCTCCGACACGCCAGAGCGGGAGGACCAGCAGGCGAATGAGGAGCCGCCGTCGGGGGGCCCGCAGGCAACCGATAAGACGCCGGAGGAGGGGACCGAGGCAGGGCGACGAGGCCGCGGAGGGGGGACCCGCAGACGACAGCCGACCCGGAGGGCCAGGACCCGCAGGCGCCGACCAAGCCCTAGCGCCGCGCGAGGGGGAGGGCGAGCCAGGGGGCTGGGCGGTGGGACCCCAGCCGTGCGTCTGTGTCCTCTCCCCTTATGGGACACAGACATAAGGACCCGTGGCCGGGTCGGGCTCGTCGGGGTGAGGGTACCAGAGTCACAGGGGGAGAAGGGACTGGTAGTGGGGCCAGGACTGGAGCTGCAGGCTGCAGAGGGGGCGCCTGCCCGGGAGCTGCAGGCAGGGAAAGCGCCTCGGACGTGGGCGCGGTAGCTGCAGGCAGCGGAGACGGCCTGCTCGGGATCTGGGGCCGCAGGGGGCACTTATTTTATTATATAAAATAAGTGTCACACAACCGGGGTGACATGCCTTGCCTGCTTGTGGGATGAGGAAGACTCAGGGACTGGAAATGGATTAAAACTGAAGATGTGCTCATTTCCTTTGTGTATTTACAAATTTTTCCTTCCGTCAGACCATGAGGAGTTTGCTGCTATATTTGGCACTAATAGAGATTCTGATGCTGCTATTTTTATTGTCTATTAGTTTGTTATTATTTACAAGTTCTGTTGTGTTTTTGCATTTTTCTCTTCTGGTTAATTAACTGCTGTCTGATTGCTGTGAAGTATGAGTGTGGGTGAGTAAGACTCAGGGACTGGAAGTGGGATTTACAACTGAAGATAACATCGTTATTCCTTTTTGTATTGTTTACAAATTTCCTTCCGTCAAACATGAGGAGTTTGCTGCTATATTGTGCACTAACAGAGATTCTGATGCTGCTATTTTTATTGTTTATAAATGTGTTATTGTTTCCAAGTTGAGTATTCAATAAATGCTAAATTGAGAAATTTTGTGTATCGTTTGTTATTATTAGTGTGATATTTTACCATGCAAATAGAGGGGAAAACGTCCAATTATCGGCCAAAAAAAATCAGCAGCATATATCGGCCATCGCCTGACCCTGACTCCTAAATATCGGCATCGGCTATTGAAAAAACCCATATCGGTCGACCTCTAGTAACAGTACATTCTGTCCAATTCATCCATCGAGTTAAGTCACACACCCACTTGAGGGGGCACTCCGGCAGACGTGAGGATGGGGATGTTCTTTCCGCTATAACATCCACTGCAGAAGTACATCTCGCTCCTGTTCACAGGGCTTACTTCAATGATGAAGCAGGGCTGGTTGTCTGGACAAGTGAAGTTGTCCTGCTGCTGGGTCTCGGTGCCGTTTTTTCCACCTAAGCTTGAAGGTGGAAATGTGTTCCAACTTGGTCCCTGGGACTGCAGCATAGCCAAACATCGCGAGCAGCGTCGGCCACACCCACCACCAGAACCATCACACCGTCCTATACACATAAAAGAAGAACTAAAACATAGAGTGTTGTGACAATCTATGCGTTAATGTTTGGCAGCATAGGTGATTCGTTAAAATTATACCGAAGAATGGAAAATGTGATATTTAGAATATTTTTTGCCATTTAGTAGCTAATTTAAGCACTTACCCAATGCCTCAATTTGTTTTAGGTCAGTAATGTCTGAGCCAAAAGAATGAATGTATGAATTTAATACAATTCACCCCACTCCCACCCACACACAAATCTGAAATTCAATTTATTAAGACACTTCTTAAACATTAGTGCATTAACAAAAAAGGAAAATCTTAAGAGATTCAGTAGGATTTTCTATGTTAGACTTAAGTTAATAGTTCAATAGTTTTTATATATTTCAGTATACCAATTTGACTTTAATGTTGAAACAGATGCTAAAACATGGAATAATTTCATAACTAGAGAAACATGTTATTCACAAACACTAGCAAAGGTAGCTTATAGTTAAACTTACTTAAGTCAGCAAGTCAGGCTACAGTGTGTAAGAATTGTCGTAAACGATAATTTGTCTCAGTCTTACATGACAGAATAAGTAAACAGAAAATATAAAATGGCTGAAACAGCATCATTAACGCCAGCTACAGTAGAGGCGCAGAAAAGGTGTCATGACTGAAGTATTCCCAAACTTTGGAAGACCGCATGCGAGCCTTTTTTGCCGCGTGTTTTCTCCAGAGGCTCCGGAGCTCCGCTGGTTGACGCAGCCAAGTTGGCTCATGTGCAGGGGGACAAGCGGCAAATTTCTTTTTTGCAGGGTGGTAGGTGATGTCTCATTAATATTTCTGAGAGAAGTGCTACATGATTGGCCAGTGCATGCCTTACAAAATGGTGCGGCACTGCATCCAAGCCTGCGGCACTCAGAGTCACAAATACAGTGGAAACCATTTGTAGTAATTACGTCTGTCTGGCTGATTTCCAACTAATTGATATTTGTATATTTATTACATGAATATAAGGTAATATAAGGTAATAGAAGAGGTATTTAATGGTTTTCCGTCTGAGGAATTTGCAAAAAACTGCAGTGCATGATGGGTCGGATCTAAAGGCTGCCTAACGTCCTCATCTGTAGGGACGACTTACATCAAGGACTAGGAAGGTGCATAATGTTCATGCCTGGTTGCGTTTGTTGGTCCAGAAAGTAATTCAATTTCGCCATGTAGGTTACGTTCTTAAAAACTGCTTGGAATATAGCCCGATTATATGCTGTGGGCCTTTTAATTTCTTTGTTTACCAGGTAGGCTACCTTCTTTAAACTGCGTTTTTGTTTAGACTACATATTTAGGGAGGTCTTTATAAATTTATTGTAGTCTTTATAAATATGTACATAGTTTAGCCTAACCCAGCCACTTAAGGGAGCAAGCCAGCTCAACTAGGTGTTGGTCCCAAGCCCGGATTAATGGGGAGGGTTGGCGTCAAGAAATAAAGAGACTGTATCTTCACTGCATGACTGATGTCAAAATGTGTGAAATATGTGGTTGTATAAAATAAATTCATTAAAGTAGGTTAATGATTCTGTGCTGTCTAAATTGTATAGAAAATTTCTACATATAGCCAAACAAATCTCCTCCTGTTTGAAAAGGCATAGAAAAAGCAATTTAGCCACTAAAACTTTACAGTTTTTGTGAGGGACAGTCGAATTCTCTCGTTAAGTTTTTTGTGATCCTGCACCTACACTTTGCCGGCCCCAGGAGGATGGGCTCCCCCTTTGAGTTTGGTCCCTCCCCAAGGTTTCTTCCTTCTTGGGAGTTTTTCCATGCTATCGGCGCCCTATGGCTTACTCACTGGGGGCTTTGGGTGGGCATGATATAAAGCAAAGCATTTTCCCTTCCAGTTTCCTCCTCTGGTCCACATTGCAGGACCATCAGCCATCAGAAACAGCCCAGACAGTCTCCTTCAGCTTCTTTAGTGTCCTTGGAAGCCAAGGCAGTTTTAGATCTGAGAGGAGGTTTATCAGAAGGACACATATTACGTCGTTTGTCCTGAAATGTAACATGGGGAGGAAAAGTTAAGCGGTTTAGTCAGATTGGAGTTGTTTATTCAGCAGTGGCAGCGCCAGTGACTTAATGCTACAGGTGCTATAGGGGAGTGAGATTATTTAGAGCGGGTGGCTTTAGCTTTTCAGCTTATGTAGATGCTGTATAGAAGCACACAGCACGATAAGCTACAGCATGGATAAAATATGATAAAATATGAAATTCTAACGTCTAGCTCACAGAGCCTCTATGTGTACTTTGAAGAAAAAATACACTACAAGTATGCTATAAAAACCGCAAAAATGTCTTACACAATATGCAGATTTTACAGATAGTTAAAGAAAAAATGGAAACCAATATTTTGGGGGTGCTGTGGGGGTACTATGGTCATTGGAGGAGGAGCTAGAGCCCCCCCCCCAAGCTTTTCCCTGGTGCTGCCACTGTTGTTCAGATTAAAAGTAACCTTGTCATTAATAAACAGTACTCTGATCAAATTTTTGCATGTACAAACACAATCAAAGTTTAAACCACATGTTTAGACACAATTCACACACCTGTTACATTTCCATAAGCTAAGACTCTCTACACTTACTTCATCCACTTTCTTGTTTGGTACACAGTCAATTGATGGATGTGTAAGATTATTACAGACCGTCTGCTGCAAACTCTACAGTTAATGAATGGCTGCAAAAACACACAGACACACAAAAACAGTATTTAAAGAGTGGTGGGCAATAATACAGTGAGAGAAGGTGTAGTAAAGATATATCTAAAGATTTAAGGCAGAGGCTGCTGGACTGCAGGGTTTAATGACACAGAACAATTTTAGAGGAAAGAGCTTCCAAAGCAGGGTCACCTTAAGGCTATATTATACAAGCAAGTTCATCTAAAAGTATGAACAACAAATCCCGTTTAACTGAACACTGCTCTGTATTAAAAATACTGTCCTCCGATCAAGCTAAGTGGTCCTGTAGTTCACTATTTAAAGAGGTAAATTTAAAGGGTAATTCACACTGCGCATCTACCCTGCTCTGACCAGATTTAATTGCCCTTTCACCACAAAACACCACACTGCCATTTAAGGCTGATATTCAACTGCCTGGTAATCCAGCCTTTAAGCCTGTAAACCTACTAAAATTTGAGAATAAGGTGATGGAACTGGCTGTTTGAGGCCACCTATCTATTTGTTACTTTATTGTTGGCTAACTTTCCTCCGCAGGGCATCAAAAAAGTTAACATGAACCTAAATTAATTTGCTAACTGATATGTCCAATGCTCACAGTCACAGTGACTCTTTACTTACCCCTCTTGTCCCATGAAAATACAGTCAGCCCGATGGTCTGTTGCAGTTGACTTTGGACATTTTGTTGCTCTCAAGAGAATCTCAATGTCAATGTATTCACTGCTGATCTAAATCACATAAACACGTTATATACAAAATTGCCTACAACTGTTTTAAAGGCAATATAACAAACAATAATCACCCAAAAATGGCAAACTGTCACAGACTTGACTGCAGCAGATTCAGAAACTGTGAGAAGGTAAAATTGACCAGGGCTGAGATATACAACCATCACTTTCATTGTGAAGAGACATTAAGCATCATATGCATTGAAATTAAAACATCAAAATCAATGTGATTCTCATTAGTTCAGCTTGCAGATGATGAAAGTTCACACTTTTGTAAACACTTTCTCAGCAGTTACCTTCGGACGGCCTGGATGTTATAGAAATTCATGTGCTGACGGGTTCCTTGATGAGCATTTTCGACTGCGAGTTTAATGGCCGTCTTGTAGAGTGCAGGGAGACTGTCGGTAATCTTGCTGGGCCTCTGTGGAGATAAGCAGAGCTCCATAAGCCAAAACCAGAACCAGCAGGGCGGGTCATCTTCCTCTCAGCTTTGAAGGGAGAAGCAGGGACTGAGGACACTGATCTGTGGGTCCCCTTATCCAGCAGTCCAGGGGCGTGTCCTTCACCCCGAAACAAACAGACCTTTGAACAACATTGGAAAACTCTTCAGGATGAATCGAGGCAGGTGGTCAAGTGGGTTTATTGTTATTTCAGCAATATACACAGTACACAGTGAAAGGAAACATTGTTCCTCCCTGGACCACGGTGCAAGACAAAGAAGAAAAACAGAAACAACACAAGATGACACAAGTGCGGGCAAGATAGAACTATACAGAGTGAAAGGAGCACAAACAGAGGGAGAAAGTGCAAGATAAACACAAGAGCAACAATACAATACTACAGGACAAGACAGCGCAGTCAAGAACACAGAGTGCAGCCAGAGCTAACCTGAATAGGGGCATCAAGGTTGCCAGGCAGGCAGGAGAAACAGAAAATAGAGGTCTACTTCACATACAACAACCCACAGTGGGTGTGGCAGGGAATACAACACATTACAAACTTCAAAGGCAACAACACCGTCACTGTTAACAGCAACGCCCTTTTAGCAAAGGAGCTAAACAGCTTCTTTGCTCGTCTGGAGGAACACAGAGCAGACATAGCCACACTGCCCCCTCCCCCAATCTCCAGCACTCACAGACTCCCTCTGCAGGAACACCACGCGGAGAAGGCACATTGCATCTCTAGGTGTGTGGAGTTTAAGACAAGGCAAGTGATGCTACGATAACATAATTCCTTGGTAAGACCCCACCTAGAATATTGTGTGCGGGTTTGGTTACCATACCTTAAGAAGGACATTGCTGCTTGGAAAAGGTGCAACGTAGGGCAACGAGAATGATTCCTGGTCTTAGAGGAATGTCTAATGAGGAGAGGTTAGCTGAGCTGAATCTGTTTAGCCTCGAGCAAAGGAGACTAAGGGGGGACATAATCCAGGTGTTTAAGATTCTAACAGGTCTGGATGCTTTTCAGCCCAAATGACTATTTCAATGTTAGTTTAAATACCAGAACTCGTGGCCATAAGTGGAAATTAGCTGGAGAACATTTTAAAAACGAATTTGATGAAGCATTTTCTGTACACAGCGTGTAGTTAGAGTATGGAATAGTCTTCCTGTTATTGTAACACAAGCTAAAACCCTGGGTTCTTTTAAATCAGAGCTAGATAAGATTTTTTAGCAAAAATTGCTTGCATTGCAGAACAGTATTTTCCCTTTTAAGGTTACTCATTTTAAATCTGGTCATTGCATTTTCATGATTACATTGTTTTGTGTCCACTCCGTTATTTCGTGTTTATTGTTTGTTAGGTGTAATGTCTGTCTTATGTTAGTTATAGGAATAAATGCATGTCTTTTACACAACTTCAGCCTCTGTTCATTGAGTGCTCACAAGAATCCCCTGCCTGTGCGATCTACGCTCTGAAACCTCAAATTCGCCTGAAATATCGCGAGACTCTCTCTCGTTGGCCGTGAGGGGGAGCTTCGCTACCGATCGTTTACATTACCTGGTGACGCAGCTTGTTGTATGAGCCTTCTATTCTAACCCAGGTTATTACGCGATACTGGTTATTAATGAGTTCCATTTAAGTCACACATTAACAGACTCACAGTGTTTCGCAATTGAGTTTGGAGGAGCCGACCATTCGGCATAAACAATTGGTTAATAATCACAAGGGCAGAAGGTTTAAACTTATTCTGAGCACACAATTTAAATTTTTTATGACCGAACGTGCAGTGAAGAAGCGCTACTGTGAACTGGTTGCCAAAGTCGCACTCATGGCAATCTGAAGGCATTTAAGCGGGATCATAAGGGCTTATTATAGTTATTTTTATTTCTATTATTAGTAGTTATATTATTTTGTTTTATTTTCGGTTATTTCATTGTAGTTCTTTCGTATTAAACTGCAGTGACCCTTAACCATATGTCTGACGAAATTCTCAGATGTAGCGCTTTGTTTCCAGGTTCGATTCGGAGTTTCTCCGTTTCTATATATCCTGGGAGAGATCTCTCTATTAGCAAACGGGAATACTTGTTACGAGGTTCTAACCTAAATTATGTTGCGCTTGGACATAAGACCGATAGCTTAGTTACCCTATCAGGATCATACTCGTATGTGTGTGCCTGCTGTAGACAAAGCAAGGTTTAACACAACTTTGCGCTGTGAGTGTGTCATTTAGAAATTGGGAGTCCTCCTGTGCTTGAGACCCACCGTGGTTAAGCACCATTTGCGACAAATTATAGTGCACTCACAATTTAAATCCGTCGCCGTAACGCGAGCGCCGTCTCGCTTCAGTAATTGTTTTAAGGGGGTTTATACTGTGCAAGGGCACAGAAGAAGGCCGCAAGCGGCATGCGCATGCATTAAATTGTGTGTGTCACTCATCTTGCGTCGGCAACCGTTTGGTTACCTCTAGTGGTCAGGCATAGAACTTCCACTCCATTTCGAAATTGCGCCTCCAGTGGCCAGGCATAGAACTACCACTCCATTTCGATATTGCGCCCCCGGTGGTCAGGCATAGAACTACCACTCCATTTCGATATTGCGCCCCCGGTGGTCAGGCATAGAACTACCACTCCATTTCGATATTGCGCCCCCCGGTGGTCAGGCATAGAACTACCACTCCATTTCGATATTGCGCCCCCGGTGGTCAGGCATAGAACTACCACTCCATTTCGAAATTGCGCCTCTAGTGGTCAGGCATAGAACCTAACACTCCATTTCGAAATCGGCGCCTCTAGTGGTCAGGCATAGAACTACCACTCCATTTCGATATTGCGCCCCCGGTGGTCAGGCATAGAACTACCACTCCATTTCGATATTGCGCCCCTAGTGGTCAGGCATAGAACTACCACTCCAGTTCGAAATTGCGCCTCTAGTGGTCAGGCATAGAACTACCACTACCATTTCGAAATCGCGCCTCCAGTGGTCAGGCATAGAACTACGACCCCATTTCGATATTGCTCCCCTGATGGTCAGGCATAGAACTACCACTCCATTTTGAAATTGCGCTTCTAGTGGGCAAGCCATAGCAGTGCCACTCCCATTGAAATTGCACCTCTAGTGGTCCGCCATAGTAGGTTAACAACATCTGAGTTGGGTCTCTGGTGGTCAACTGCGGTGATACAACACGCATAATTGGACACACAGGTTCTTGCCTGAAAGCAGGAATTAACTTCATGGACTAAATCAATTTGATCACAATACATTAACATCCAATTAGGTTATTGTTGCATAACTAATTTATGTTTACAATTGAAGAAGAAACACAATTCATTTGGTTTTGATTTCTGTTTAACCTTTTTGATTTATTTTAGGTTTTATTTCACCTTATGCTTTCATTCATTCCCTCTCGCCCCAACAAGGGGACTTGCATAGAAGTTCAACCACTATTAACAACAGTAAACCAGTTACGTACACAATCCCATCAGAAGTCGTTTGGATGTGATCAGTTGAGCCCTTCGGGTGTTGGGTGCTTACCATTCGCTCTCTGCTGGTTGAGCTTGTCTGTGGCTCTGCTGTCACTGCTTGCGATCGTACAGTTTGTCAAAACCGAAGGGGGAGTTCTCAGCAATTGGACGCCAAAAGCGTGTCAGCTCGGCTACACCCACTGACTCATTACGGGCAAGGCTCACAGGTACCTCAGGCGGTCATTACAACTTTTGAGCAGGACCTCGTTTAGGGTGAGTTCTGAGAACGGCCCTAGCTTGGACTCTCACTAGGGTGGGTGATACCTGAAGGCAATTTTGCCAGCCGATAAGCTGAGCTCCACCTGGGTTGTCTCAGTTGTGCATACAGAACACGCCCTTCCAAGTTAACATTGCTGGGAATCGGGGGAGTGGAAGCCGGACTCAGGCTTGCTTAGCTGGGAGAATGATTCCTGGTCTTAGAGGAATGTCTAATGAGGAGAGGTTAGCTGAGCTGAATCTGTTTAGCCTCGAGCAAAGGAGACTAAGGGGGGACATAATCCAGGTGTTAAATCTGGTCATTGCATTACATTTTTTTTGTGTCCACTCCTTTATTTACTTATGTTAGTTATATCCATCCATCCATTTTCCAAACTGCTTATCCTACTGGGTCGCGGGTGGTCCGGAGCCTATCCCGGAATGTGGAATGGGCACGAGGCAGGGAACAACCCAGGATGGGGGGCCAGCCCATCACAGGGCACACTCACACACCATTCGTGATTATATTATTGCACTATACTGTATAAATAAAAAGTAAACTTAATACCAGTTGTGGTAATAAAGTGCACAGAGAGGAAGAGAGAGTAGGGTTTCACATAAACTTATGTTCATAAGCATTTAGTATTCTGATGGCTTTGGGGGTAGAAGGTCTTATTAAATCTGGTTGTTCTGCAATGCATACTGCGGTAACGTTTACCAGAGAGCAGAAGTTCAAACATCTCATGTGCTGGGTGCGTGGGATCTTTTTAAAATATAATTATGCATATGTAGAACTAGGGATATGATCCTATTAAGTATGATAGTTCTGTCTCATTATTGCAGGATCGACATCCATAGTAACTGTGTTGATCTATCCATTTGTGTGCATGTGTGTGTGTGTGTGTGGTGTGTGTGCGAGCGGGTATACCTATCCTACCCCATAACGTGATAAATACCTGTTTTTTTTCCCTTATGGGGACCACGAAACCGAAAACCAGGAAAACTCTATTTTATAAAAATCTGTGACTGCTATGGAAAAACTAAAAATGCAAAACCTCTTGTATTTTGCTGGGTTACTTATGGTTATGGTTAGGGCAGGGTGGGGGTTAAGCTTGTCATAGTTAGCGTTAGCATTTATCCCATAGAAGTGAATGAGCGGCGCCCCATAAAGATAGGTATACCCTATGTGTGTGTGTGTGTCCCATATTGCCTGGGCTTCAGGATACCTCATAACCCGGAACTTCATCAGAAGTAGTTAGAAAATGGATGGATGGATGGATGGATGGATGGATGGATGGACGGACAGATCAATAAAAGTACAGAACATCCATTTTACAAAGAACCGTCAACACTAAATGTTTGCACTGGTCATGTTCCTAGAAATTAAACTTCTTTTCTGAAAAGCAGCATGTTCATAAATTAGCTGTTGTTATTCCTTGTGGGAACAAATGCAGATGAAACTGTAAAACAGACTGCAGTGGCAAAACAGTTCTGGCTACCCGCCAGCCCTTCTGCCTGTGCTGCCCTGCCTGCCCGCCCTCCTGCCCATTACGTCCTGCCTGTGCCACCCTCCTGCCTGCCCTCCTGCCTGTGACGTCTTTCCTGTGTGCCCTGCTGCCAGTTATTCTGTATTTACATCCGGACTTAACTAATTGAACCATATAGATCAGGACTTTGTTAACCTGACTTCTGCCCTGTGGAGGATGGGCTCCCCCTTTCACTCTGGTTCCTCCAAAGGTTTCTTACTATGACTGAGTTTATCCTTGCCAATGTGGCTTTATAATTTTTCAGGCTTGATATTGCTCACTGGGACAATTGGGCAGGGACAAAGTAAAGTGCTTTGAGACTATGTAAGGCTGTGAAAATGCACTATACAAAATAAAGTGAATTGACTTGAGTAACGTGGCACAAAGCAACCCTTCTTTGCCACAGGAAATGTCTGGTGCAATTTCTTTTTTAATTGTACATGTCAATTGCATAATACCCTAAACTAATTCATTATTATTTCTATTATTATCATCATCATCGTCATCATCATCCTGATAAGTATTTCATTAGTATTCCATGGTATTTTGATTTTTCAGGAATCAGTGTGTGTACTGTATACTTTTTAATTTATTTGCACTATGTGTAGTGTCTCTGCAGCTGTACATACTTGCTGCATTAAGCACAAGAACTTCCCTCAGGCATCAGTATAGTTAATCAAATGTAATATTTCTTGCTTGTTTATTAAGTGGTTTTAGGTATTTTGTGTGTTCCACTTAATTTAGTGTAATTAGTCCTAGTTGACTCAGGTTTAGTTAGATTTTTCCTTCTGTTGTTCCTCTGCATCATGCTACTGTCATAAAATTTCAATGTCTTACCTAACTTAAGAGTTTTTTGCATTGTGTTTTGGAGAGAAAGAAATCATAACTTTTTTTCTTTAGATTCATCCACTGATTCTATCACCTATGACACATTCCCCCTGAATATTTGTTTGTTTGTTTATTTATGTATTTGCTTGGGAGGTGGAATTAACAAACATAAATAACTGAATGAATCAGGGTAGTGAAAAACATTTATAAACTTATCATTTTGGTATTGGTACGATCCTGTTCTGGTTAGTTAGCCGAGGGAGTAAATCATCCGGAGTTTCATCTCTCAATCTCCTCCTACACCCACTCAGCATCACAGTATGGACTCCCCAATGCAACTGATCTGCACGTATTTGTACTCTGGGAGGAAATTGAAGCCCCCATAGGAAAAACTCAAAGCCTACAGACATATGCACAAAACCAGGGGACATGCTCAGTTCTGCAGGTCTGGAAGTGTGAGAGAAGGCTATTTATTGAGTTTCCCCTCTGCCCCTGGTAAAGATGAAACATGCACAAGTCTACTTTTTAACCAACTGCTAAGTCATTAAACACACATATACTTACATGAAAGTCTGACTGATACTGGAGCTTCCAGTGCCCGTAAACCAGGTGCTGGGGTACTCCATTTCCTTCTTGATAATTAGCGCCATTGAAAAAAAAACTGTGCCTTTCCTAATATTAATTGACTCTCAGACAAATGTACTACTTGAAGACCCTGCCACTATTCGCATTTTCCAGCAGGAGTCACAAATCTTCATTGCATTCAGTTTATTCTCAGATGAGCTCATGCATGTTTCTATGTGCATCTTTACACTTAAACAAATACAGCTGCCTAAACTCTGTTGTTATATTCCATATATATTTGTCGTGACTGGCCTTTTTTCTCAAATGATGGATTTCTGAAACTAAAACTGACAGTAATATAAAATATTTATATTGCCACATAATCGACACATGTTCTGATATGACATAGCATTCCCCTGGACCATAGTGCGACTTAGAGACGAGATATAACATGCCCTTCACAGTAAAACACTAGATAGGTGCAACACTTAATGTCAACGTTGTCAATGTCAATGTTGACTTAATGTCAACGTTAAATTCATGGATGCGCAAATTAAGTAACACAGTAACAGTACAAAAACGAGCAGAGCTGTGTATGGCATGACTATCTCGCGGCGCCGACAAAATATGCTTATCCTTCTAATTATTCAGAAGAAAATATATTTGCAAGCACAGCCGTTCACGGCTTCCGTACAAAAAGCTGTCACTACGCTACAGGAAGAATACACGGCCAATATAGGATTTACACAAGTCTGCTTCTTTTGTTTTTTTTTAGTAACAACTTTCACAAAAATGAACAGCAATACTTCTAAAAGTGCAAATCTGTTGCCAAATTAAATAAACAAAGAAATTAATCATAAAAATATTCAATGTATATACAACTAACCATTTCCAATCAAAAAGTACATACAAATCTCCAGTACAAGTTATACAATGGAGCGCAGATAAAACTTTTAAATAGTAATTAACCAAACTATATAAAGAATACAAGTTTGAATACAGGTAATTTGTATAAATTTTACTGTGTTCAGACTGAAAAATCAGCACCAGCCTTACACACATTGCAGTTCTGCTTTTTTCTTCTTTTAGCATAATTATCCGTTTCACGTTCACGAGGCAGAAGATCCCTGCAAATGTGAAAATTCACAAGTAACAGGCACCATTAACCTCAAGCCATAACAGTCTGCTAGCCTGAACAATAGCAAACTCTATGTATTACCAATTATTACGCAGGTTGTCACTTTATCAAATCATGACTGTTACTAAGAAGTGGGAGTGAAACGCGTGTCACGAGATCTCGCGATATTACAACATGAGTTTCTCGTTGGAGCGAAAAGCGGTTTCACGAATGCGCTGCAAATTAGCTGCTGTGAATATGTTGGCATCTGACTAAATTACTATAGTAGATACCCCAGACACTTTTAAATCTTTTGTGTGGCAGCATTTCGGGTGCCCGGCGGAAAATATAAATGGCGAATGAAGGGGGGCTAGGTTGCGTGCTAAACTTTGTCACACTGAGAAAGGGGAACAAACTGGAACACAGGCAGGAAGAGAAGGGGGGCTCCAGCCCTCCTCGTTGTGTAAGTAAATTCCGGAAAGCAGAAGGTACATTGACAGGCTCGTGGTGACATTAAGCTTACGCTTGACCTGCGGGGACATGACAAGGGAGGGGGTCGCTGACGCTGCTAAATTGCAACATAACAAGATAAGATCAAAGGGAACGGTGTGTGGGGACTAACGCCAGCAATGTCCAAACAATAGTTATATGTTACGTCAACTGGAAAGATACCAACAAGAACAGTAGACGCCCTAAACGGGGTATAAAAGTTAGACACAGACAACAGGGAGCTGAGCTTCCCTTGGTGTGTACTTTTGTGCATCTGAGAGTGGCTCCCAGATCGATCTGTACAACAAATAAAGAGAGCTGACTTACAACCATCCTTTGCCTCACGAATGCATCTTTTCCTCATCAACGGACTCGGTGGAGTCTAACTCCAACAATTTGGGGGCTCGTCCGGGATGAGGAGAAGGTTGTTTGGATTGGAACCAGAGACGAGGTCTTGGGGACGCAGAGAGCCACGGGCGCCCAGCAATTAGGTGAGCAGAGCCTGTTTTATCGAATTCTGCATATTGGCGATTGCTAAATAAAGTGGCTGGAAGTGTCTCAGGATCTGTCGACCAATATTGTGGCGAGGGCCTGTTGTGCGTAGCTCTGACGGCCTGTGAACAGAGGGTACGGGACCCCGTAGTAGAACCTATTGGCGGAGGATTTAAGTCCACTGTCGTGTCCTTGGTTTGGCAACCCACCTACTGCTGATGAGCAGTAGGACAGCTGGGATTGAGCGTCCCGGGAAATTCAGGACCCCCGAACAGCTAAATTGGTCGGAGGAGTAAGGTTCATCCTCCTTAAAACGGGTTGAAGTCCCGAGGTGAAAGTCCTCAAAGTATTGGGTTAAAGTCCCGAGATTAGAGTACTCAAAGCATCGGGCTAAAAAGTCCCGAGACGTGGGGTCCCAAGGTACCAAAAAGTGTACACAGCGCTATTTACTATTTCGCGTGTGTAAGTGCGTGTTTACTATTCACTATTCCAGTGTGAGTGGGTTTACCATTTACTATTTACTGTTTTGCGTGGTTCGGTGATTGTGTGTGAGTGTGGGTTTAGGTTTTGGTGGTGTTTGTTAGTGGGGCACTCAGAGACAACTAAGAGGTGTACTAAGTGTGGGTGGATAAATCCATCCCCTGAGGCACAGGGGTTGTTGGATCAGGAGAAGTGTAGGTCAGATAAGCTAAAACATGGATCACGAATTTGATAGAGAATTGGATGACGGGGGCTGGGGTCCACCAGTGCGCGGGCGGTGGGAAGCCTCTGTGTGAACAGATACAGCTGTTAAAAATAGCAGTGGGAAAAAACAGCTCAGGAAAAGGGCCGAGAGAGAGAGACGGCAGATGCGTGGAAGCGTATGGGGATTGCAGTGAAATGTGCAGGATACAAACCGGAGGATAGGCAATCATTAGGAGCACTTTTATGGCGTAAGGTAAAGGAGCATAGCGGCCTGAAAGACGAGGCAGGACGCGAGCTAGTGAAAGCGAGGGTGTTACAACGGGGAAAGTGGAGAAAAGAGGGAGAGAAACAGGAGCAGGAGAGGCGAGCGTGGGCATTACGACACAACTTTGCCCTTATTGGCTTAAGATTTTAGTTACATACATGACGTTTGTATATCTGCTATTTCTCCCGAGAAGCAGGTAAAGCAGTGGTAACTGCTTTTCAATTAATTTACTTGGTAAAATTAAATTTAAATAAATGATATGAATACTGTAATAGTACTCGTGAACTTTGTTTGTTTGTTGTTAGTTACTGTAATGTTGCGCTGCTCTTATTTGTTTAATCGTCTTGTCTGTGAAGACATTCAAGTTAATCAAATAAGAACTGCACTGTACACTGTACATGACCATAAAAACTTTGAATCCTTGAAATAAATGTTTTTGATCTTTTCCTTGGCAGTTATCTTTTTACACAGGGCCTCTATGTACACAATAGTTATTTTTTTCACGACTAACAGTATGGATCAGGAGTTGGTTATTGTAAAAGAAGTAATGTGCATGCAGGTGATATTTGTATAGATTTATGTTCACCTCTAGGTGATAAGTTTGATAGTCATTTCTTTTACCGTTTGGTCTCTCGGTTGAACATAATAGTGGCGCGAGCAGCTCCACTTGGTTTTTTAAAAATACTCAGCCATGAACTTCTGGTGAACTCAGGTGAATCCCTTCCTTCAGTAGTAAACCTTGGTATTTTCAGCCGTTTACACATTGTCTCACTAAAAGGTTGATAATATATTTGTCCTTTTACATAATGATGAAATATACGCTAATAAAAGTGAATATTCATAGATTCATGACTAACATAAAGTAGCTAACAGAAACTTAGACTAACAAAAGGTGCAAATACATACTCAGTTGGTTCCATTGTGTTGATTACATTACAATGTTTACATTGTAATGATTATATCATGGATATTTGGCATACTTTTTATAAAATCATAATTCTTATATTCTACGTTAGATAGTGCTAAATAATATTCCATAGATGGATGGACTTTATTAATCCCTGTGGGGAAATTGTTTTTTATGTCTCCCTCAACTTACTCTTTGTGGAGTAAGTTGTCCGCGAAGTGCAGCTACCTGTTGGGGCGCCCAGGGAGCTGGGGGTTAAGGGCCTTGCTCAAGGACCCACAGACGTGCTGAGGCTGGGTTAGTTTCAACTGGTGACCTCATTACAGGCACAAGGACTGACCCCTGCCCCCCAACTGTGTATGAGTAGCATTTATGCTGTTTCTTGAGTGTGAGCTAGTACATAAACCAGCTAGTGCTCACCATTGCAAAAATACTCTAGCTTTCTGTCATACACATTTTTTTATTTTCTTACATTGTCCGTTTTTGTTCATAGTCTGTAATATTCTGAATAACGACAATGTAGAGGAAAAACAGATTAAATTCTCCTTGTTTGTAATTTCCCCATGTAATCCACTGCCTTGTGGTAAGAGGTGCAAAAGTCAGACGCGTTGAATGATGAGGATACGATATTGAGTTTAGTTCTTGAGAGGATTTATTCATATGATATTTTAACACACAGTACTTTGAACTGGTTTGTTTGGCGCAAAAGGGCCGATATGCAGACACCATCACACATGGCAAATACGGTCAATGACTGTTTCACTTTGCACCTTCAGCCCTGAGCCGCGTAATCTCAGCACCTTTAATAACAACCATTGCTGCCTCCTACAGGTGGGAATACACTTAGACAATAGTAAATATCACTAAGGCAGGCAAGTACCTCTCGTTTCAAGTGTTGCAATACTATATAACATTATATTATAAACAATAAATACGAATAAATAAAAACATTAAACAAATAAACATAATCAATAATATTCATGAATAATTATGCTTAATATACAAATAAAAGAATAGCTCCTGCAGATGATTTCAGATAACTACTGGAACAATGAGTTCTGGAGGGGAGCAAGCTCTGTTACATGCTATAGAAATGTTGATCTGATTCCTTTCATTATCAGATTGTTACCACTGTTAAAAACCACAGATATTGTATTCTGATTGTATGCATTTCCTTATTAGGGCATGTCAGTTACTTCTGTTAAAAAATCCGTTTATTCTGACGTCGTAAATTTCCTGATCAGAGTTTACCCTCTTTAAAGTGATGGAGGTCCACTTGTGCGAAAGATACATCGATATGCATATGAGATTTCGTTTGTGCCAAAAATATGTAAATAGCACACAGTCCATGTCGACTGAGCATGTGACAAAGAATTTTTCTGTGACAATTCTATTTTGTCAATGAGTTTGTCTGTGGAGCCCCTGAAGGGACCTAATGGTGTCCGCTAATTAGATACCCAGAAATAAACTGTGTGGCTCCTGCCCAAGCATTGCTGCCCAAACAGCAGCTTCCTCCTTATGCCACCGAGGGAGGAGTAGCCAGTGGTTCCCCTGCCCCTTCCCCTCTCCCCCCTGCAGACGAGGATCATAACCATTCAGCACCCGACTCTACCTCCTTCTCGGTGAAGAAGTGCCGTGGCGAAACACTCAGGCAGCAGGACGAGGTAGCAGAAATTCTTGCCCCTATGTTGGTATGTCCAAATCCTCAAGGGGGGAGATAAGGTTTGCTCATCTGACACTGTAGATGAAGGAGTTGAACATAAGAACATAAGAACTATACAAACGAGACGAGGCCATTCGGCCCATCAAGCTCGCTTGGGGAGAACTAAACTAATAGCTCAGAGTCGTTAAAATCTTATCTAGCTCTGATTTAAAGGAACCCAAGGATTCAGCTTGCACTACATTATCAGGAAGACTATTCCATACTCTACACGCTGCGTAAAGAAGTGCTTCCTTAAATCCAGCTTGAAATGTTCTCCCGCTAATTTCCACCTATGGCCACGAGTTCGTGTATTTAAACTAATGCTGAAGTAACTATTTGGTTGAACAGCATCCAAACCTGTTAGAATCTTATATACCTGGATCATGTCCCCCCTCAATCTCCTTTGCTTGAGACTGAACAGATTTAGCTCAAGTAACCGTTCCTCGTATGACATTCCTCTAAGACCAGGAATCATTTTTGTGGCCCTACGCTGCACCTTTTCTAAGGCCACAATGTCCTTTTTAAGATATGGTGACCAAACCTGCACACAATATTCTAGGTGAGGTCTCACCAAGGAATTGTATAATCTTAGCATTACCTCCCTTGACTTAAACTCCACACACCTGGAGATATACCCCAACATCCTATTGGCCTTTTTTATTGCTTCCCCACACTGGCGAGAATGGGACATGGAAGCATCAACATACACACCAAGGTCTTTCTCATGATCAGCTACCTTTATTTCAGTGACACCCATGAAATACCTGTACTTTATATTTCTGCTCCCTAGATGTACCTTATATTTATAGAGTACCTTATATTTATCGACGTTAAATTTCATCTGCCAGGTATCGGCCCAGTCACTAATTAAATCAAGATCCCGCTGTAGCTGCTGAGCCACTAATTCAGTATCTGCTACACCACCCACCTTGGTGTCATCTGCAAATTTCACCAGTTTACTGTATATATTGGTATCCATATCATTTATGTAAATTAGGAACAATAGTGGTCCTAAAATCGAACCCTGCGGTAGCCCCACTATGAACGCAAGCCCACTGTGAGTTGAAGGACATTGCCAGTGACCTGCTGGAGCCCCAGGCAGAACAGGCCTCACCATGCGACAGCCCTTCAGAGACTGGTCCTCCTGCGCATGGACTGGGGCATGATGCATCAGTTTAAACAGGAGCCTGGTAAATCCTGCGAGTGCTACACCAAGCGACTGATGGCAGCATTCTCCAACTACAGTGGGATGGACTCCACAACGGACCGAGAGTGTATGTGATGTAAAATACACTAAGATAGGTAAAAACTCTTTTGTGGACTAAGTAAAACAAACATTTTATGTTCTAGTTTTCTTAAAACTACTGAACAAATAATTGGCTACACTGCAGTTCCGCTGTTTTGTTTGGCACCCCTGCATGTCGTGCATTGTGTGGAAAAAACCTGAAGGCTGAGGAATGTTACGTAACACAGCTAGAATGTAAAAACTCTCTCTGGTGTAATTCACTGCATAAAACCAATGGTGTTAAGTGTGATGTCTTCTTCATAACACTCCCTGATGTTTGTGTCCGTGACCATGAGATAGGGTGGGCTGCTTTTCTTCCTTCCTTTGACTAGTATTCCTCCTAAATTGTTCATCTGTATTTGCTGCATTGGTACTTGATGTGCGTGTGCCTTGTGTCACGATCGCCATTTAACGGGAGCGGCGGACGGGCAGGAAACAGGCAAGGCAGGCAGGATACGGGGATTTATTAGGAACACGGGGTGCAGGAAACATCTCACGCAGACGGACTTCAATGACGGACACTGAACTCTAGTAAGACATGAACTCAAATAGACAGGACTGATTGAAAATAATCGGACACAGCTGGGTACGATCAGGGAAGCACACGTGGATAATCAGGGGGCGTGGCACACACGGTGGTCAGACTGTCCGGGACCTCCTCGGGGACTAGGGCAGGAAAGTCTGGAGCTGGGTCAGGGGACAGGAGTGGGGCCAGGAACAAGAGCCCCAGGGGGCACAGTCATTTGAGGCGGAGGGAGCGCCTCGGGCGTGGGCTCTGGGGGCCGCAGGGGGGCAGCGGAGGCGGCTGCTCAGGAGCTACGGCAAAGCAGGCGGCGGCTGCTCGGGCTCTGGGGCCGCAGGGGGCAGCGGAGGCGGCTGCTCGGGCTGCGCAGGAGCTATGGGCGACGAAGGCAACTGCTCAGACGCTGTAGCAGGAACCCTGGACTTTATGCTCAGCCCACTGCTGTTAACTCCGATGACTCACAACTGAGCAGCAATGCACATTTCGAATTCCATCATCAACATCAGGCAGATGACAAGACTGTTGTGGGTCTCATCAATAAAAACGGTGACTCAGCATACAAAGAGGAAGTGTGATGACTATCGGACTGCTGCAGAGCCAACAACCTGTCTCTGAATGTTGACCAAAGAGATGGTTGTTGACGTTAGAAGAACACAAAACACAGAGTGACCACTCTCTGCTGCACATCGATGGCTCATCTGTGGAGATCGTAGAGAGTACCAGATTCCTTGTTGTCCATCTGGCGGAGAATCTCACCAGGTCCTTCAACATCAGCTCCATAGTAAGGAAAGCACAGCAGCACCTCTACTCTCCACGGAAGCTCAGAAAAGCCCATCTCCCATTCTCACACTCTATTGGGGAACTGTTGAAAGCACCCTGAGCAGCTGCATCACGGTCTGCTTTGAGAACTGTGTCGCCTCAGATCACAAGTCCCTACAACAGATAGTGATGACAGGTGAGAAAATCATTGGGAGTATCGTGTTAGAGAAATATGTACTTTTTTTATCATCATTTTGCTAGACGCTTAGAAACAACACCCTGCCGCAGCTTGATCTTAATTGAGCAATAACACGTCTCAAGAACTGTCGCTTGAATATTTCCACCCCATATATGGTGACAAACAATGTTCAATGTCAGTTGCAGTATCCTGTTTGTGTACCTCAATAAAAGACACTGCGAGGGGAGTTACTCTTTCGAAGTTGGCTGAGTTCGACTGAGAGGCTGACACCTCGAGGTCAGGACCGGGCTTCCCTTTGTAAGGAAAAGTGGTAAAAATGTCCCAAGGTTCTTGGTTGATCATTTGAATGCAGGACAATGTTAGGAATTTATGATCATGGGGGAAGCCAGGGAGAGAATGGGGGTTCCAGTTGGCACCACTATGGTGATAAGGATAAGATAAGGTGATAAGAATTGAATTACAATGATCATAAAAGTCTCCACCCCTGTCCTGTCCCGTCCCTGTCTCAGGATCCTCACACTCCAGGGGGTCACTCTTTATATGTAAATTCACTCACAACACCTACACACAACACCTTGGTGGGGAGGGCCTTTTTGGGTATAAAGGGGGGTGAAGAACTGTCTTCAATTTGTATCTGAGCTGCCTTTCAGTACCCGGTGTGTCTCTACACTGTATTACATTGTATTATTTTTGCTGTTCAATAAACCATCATTTTGCTGAAACTGCGGAGACTCTGCAAGTGGAATTCCCTACACCTTGCAGCAAGTAAAACGTCATCACAGCTGTCTGTGTTGTTCTGTGTTCAGAGACTGGTTTGTTTCCAGCGCATCTTCAGAAGAAGATAACCCTAACATATCTCTCCCCTCCATCACAGATATTCACACCACACACTGCATCCGCAAAGCCACCACCATTGTGGATGACCCCCACCCACCCCTCACATTATCGTTTCACCCTCCTGCCTTCTGGAAATAGGTCCCGGAGCATTCGGGGCCCTTCACAGCCAGACTCAAACAGCTTTATCCCCCTACTGGTCAGACTACTGAACTCTCAGGGGACTAATCTGATACCACACACACATACACTCATTAACACACTTTATTATTTAACTACTATTTTTTATCTTATTGTCGCCATGTTTACAGTTACTTTTATTTATTTTTATTGCTACCTCATTGGACAACCAAACTGCGCCTTCTCAGTACTGGGTTTACTGTGCTGTTTGTGCTCGTTGGTGTCAGTTGTCCTCTCTTTTTGCACTGTCCTGCAATGTTTGCACAGTTTTTGCTCATTATGCACCATACAGTATGTTGCTAGGTTGGTATGTGTTAGTCTTCTGTTAATTTAAGTAGCACCTTGGTCCGAGGGAAACAGTTTCTTTTGTAACTGTACTATACTCAACTGTGTAAAGTTAAAAATAACATTAAAGACCTACTTGACTTTTACTGAACAGGTGCTAAAGTGAAATTACTTGCTTCTGGGAAAGAACTCCAGCTGAAATTCTGTACAACAATTATGGGAGACATATGGGAAGGACGCGGTGTCAGACCTGCCCCAGTGGGACGAATGTGGTTTTCCTAGTAACAGCAGCTTCAGTCCCAATCAGATAAGCCAGATGCGTCTGAAATTAGAGGAACGGGATCAGACTGGTTGCTCAGGGACTAATGTGGTAGAACTAAAACAGAGACAAATTGGACGGTGTTTCAATTGTGGGAAAATGAGACAAAGCAGGCAGAGGAGATGCGGGTGGCAAAGAAGCATGAGATAAGGAATGCAGAGAATGTGGATGAGGGTGAGACTCCTGTGAAAACTGTGTATTGAAAATTAGGGCCATAGTATTGTCATCCATCCTGTCAGGGTATGGAAATACACTGAGGGTAAATGGCCTAATGCAGGAAGTGTCTTAATCCTATAACATCCAGCTGATTCAGGCTGTGGGGGACAGTGTAGTACTGCACTCTTCTGGCTGGGACCTTGAATAAATGAATGAATGTTACATTTATACAGCCCTTTTCTAAGATACACAAAGAGCTTTACAGAAGCACTGGGGAGCCACTTCAACCCAAACGTGAGGCAGCAGGAGAGGGGGCCCAGGCAGAGAGAACAGCCAACAAGACGGGTGCTTCCACAGACAGGACGGGGGCCCCGGCAGACCAACGCTGACGACTCCTGGGACCAAGTCAACAGAGCAGCTGTCGTCATTGTGACTCACCCTCATACATCCATCCATTGTCTAAACCGCTTATGCTACTGGGTCGCGGGGGGTCCAGAGCCTATCCTGGCAGGATCTGTGCACGAGGCAGGGAACAACCCAGGACGGGGGGGCAGCTCATTGCAAGGCACATTCACACACCATTCACACACACATGCACTCCTACGGCCAATTTAGCAAGAGAGAACATGCAAACTCCCCACACATGTGACCCAGGCGGAGACTCGAACCTGAGTCCCAGTGGTGGGAGGTAACAGTGCTAATCACTGCACCACCAAGCAGCCCCACCCTCATACATGATTTCTGATTCTTGATTTTAATCCCCTTTTCTGTTTTTGGCAACATATAAAGTGCTGTGAATGTCACTGTCAGATTGTCATATCATCCTCCAGTTGTCCCTTGTCACCCTGGATGCACATTGAGTGTTTGCTAAATATTTTATCTTGTAGTGTTCCTGATTTTTTCCTGTGTTTTAATTTGCAATTCTCAAATTTCATGACTGGCATCCGTGGGGACGATTAATTAAACCTGTTAACTCTGCACTTCAATTTCAAACTGTTGGTAACATGTGTACATATTTTTGTCTGATCTTTTCACCACCAGGTGGCGATATAGCAACTCCAGAGTTATTGATGGCTAGAACAAAAAAAACACAGTAACACAGAGGTGTAGCTAAAAATTCTGGGCCCCTGACAGAATGTCACCTTGCGCCCTCTGTCGAATTTTACATTCTGTGAAAGAGATTTGTTGAGCCATCTTCCAATGTAATCCAATCCAGCTCTTTATTTGAAAAGCACTTTAAACAACCTTATGGACCAAAGTGCTGCACAAAGGAATAAATAAAAACATTCACACACTTAAAAACGAAGTAAAAGAAATTTAATAAAAACCAAAACATTCAATGTGAGTAAAAGGCCATTAATAAAAATTTAAAAAAATCAATTAATTAATAAAGAAAAGGCTAAGATTAAAATAAGATTTACTATTAAAATTAACATCTCACAATGTGTCAAAGGTGAAGGAGAAGAGATTAGAAGAGATTTAAAAACGGACAGAGGGGATTCCTCTCTAATGTGAAAAGGCAAGTCATTCCACATTTTAGGAGCTGCGACTGCAAAGGCTCGATCCCCTCTAAGCTCACGCTGAGTCTTAGGAACCGTCAGGAACAGCTGATCAGCTGACCTGAGAGAGCGGGTGGGGGTGTAAGGGTGTGAAGCAGCTCACAGAGGTCAGATGGAGCAAGACCACTGAGGGCTTTAAAAGCAAATAACAGAATTTTAAAATGAATCCTAAAATGTACGGGCAGCCAGTGGAGTGAGGCTAAAATGGGGGAGACATGCTCATATTTCCATGTGCGGCAGCATTTTGAACCTTCTGGAGGTGAACAATAGTGGAGCCTCTAACCCCAACATAGAGGGCGTTACAGTGGTCCAAACTAGTAGTGACAAAAGAGTGGATTACTGTCTCAAAGTGCTGCCTAGAAAGAATTGGCTTTATTTTGGCCAACTGCCTCAATTGTAAAAAGCTTGACTTGACAACTAACCTTATCTGAGTGTCAAACTTAAGGTTGGTGTCGACTTTAACCCCTAGGTGTGTGATGACTGGTTTACAATATTGTTCCAAGGAACCTAAAATTACAGTGGAGGTCAGAGGAGTGGAGTTACCAAAAACCAACACTTCTGTCCATTACCTCCCCACTTCCTTGTTAGTTACAATATTTGTTCTGCATTACTGTACTGCTTTGGAGCCTTTTGATATTAAGGTGAATAACACAGGTGAAAAATTAAGGTGAAAAAAGAGACAGATGCATTGACAGCAGTCGTGGCCACACTTTGGACTGGGAGTGTAAGAGCAAAGGAAACTGAATCCACTATGTTCTGTCCTGTAAATTTTTATTTAAACACCACATGACACACATACGAGTCCTGTTTTAACTTTCAGGGCTGATGGTCTGCAGCCTGGCTTGTGTTCTACAGTGCAGCGCAGGTGCAGTCACTGTGCTGAGCCCGGCGTTATATTAATGACGCAGCCTTTCACACTGACCAGTGAGAAATAACCTTGAAAATGACTGTGCTCTTTGTGGTTCTCCTTTTTTCTTACCACCAAGCAAGAGACTAAACATATTTTCTACTTATCAGTTATCAGAAATCAGAAATGTCATGCAGTAATCAGAGGTTAGACAGCAAGAATGACTTTTGTATTTTTATCTTTTGTCAATCTTTTATCCAGCGACTACTAATTCTCATCGGGGTCTGGAGAGGGTGGGACCTGTCCCAGGAAGCACAGAGCACAGGCCTGCATGGGATGCCATTCCACACAAGCAAAAACAATTAAGATGGTCAGATTTGCCTCACTGTGTGATTTTGACTGAAAGATGAACTAAGCACAGTCTTGTGTGTATAAAAATGCGTAGATTCATTTAACTTTAACAATGAGATTCAGCAACATGACCTTATAGTGTTAATGATCGGTATCTTACTGGTATTAACTGAATTATGCAAAATTCTACATTATTCTATATTATTGCACCCAAATTGTTCATACTGACTAAATGTAATTACTGACATCCTGGACATACTGCTTTTTAGGTTTGAATTTAAAATGTTAGTAGACAAATTCATGCTGTCAATAACATCTCACTTGCTCACCCACTTTTAGATAAAAATACCCTTTGTGGTTTTTCTAGTGAAGCAGTGGGCCTGAGCTGAGGACCTGATGGTTGTGTGGTTTTCGCTCACTGAGAAGAGAGACACAAACACCCTGCTCTCAGTCGGTCAGTCTTCCTGTAAAATGCAGAGGTGAGACTGCTAGTGGAAAATTACTGACTGCAGCGTCAACAACACATATAAACAGCAGCACAAACAAAATGTTCCACAAATGCAGGACATCTGTATGCTTACAGCACACATCAGACACGCTGACCCTCAGCACTGAGCTCCTCCAGGCTCTGTGCTCTCCCTCTTCTCTTCAATTTCTACACAAATCACTGCTGCTCCAGTGAAGATCCTGAATTTTGCAGGTGATACTACTGTGTTTGCCATCATAACTGAAGGTGATGAGTCTGCCTACAGACTGGAAGTCGTACAGCTGACCATCCAGTTCTGAACTCACATTATCCCAAATGTCCACATGCTTAGACTCCTCTCATCATCAGGGAGGAGCGTCCCTTGGCACTGTAGAGTAGATGGATGAGAGCAGGCTGATAACAAGGCTGTCATCAATTTTATGTGACACCTCTCACCCCCCCAGCAGACTATGGAGGCCCGTAAGGGCAGCTCCTTCAGTAAGAGACTCAGACACCCGGCGTGTGACAGAACGGTACCGCAGGTCATTGGGCCCCACAGCAGTCAGGCTTTATAATCTGCACTCTGCTCATTGAACTTTTCCCCTGTTCACTGTCTTCTGATACAGTTTCTATCTGCTGCTGATCTGCAATATTGTTCCTCCTTATTCACTGATGTGCAGTGTTGCATTGAGCCAGTGCATTATGCCCTGTGTGGCAGCTTCCTTTGGGAGGCTAATATCTGGCACATGAGCAATAATGTTACATGCAATAGGATTGTGTATAAGTTAAGGATTGTGTATAAGTTAATTTTAATATTCCTATAATATTCCTCTGTATGTAATATATTCTTATTTTTTGTTTCTATTATTACCCTATATTTATATATACATCCATTTATTTTACATTCATAATGATGTTGTTTGTTGTTTTGTGCCCCACTGCTCTTGTAACAAGCCTCAGTCTTGACTCTCCCTTTTAAGGTCTTGGCCTTAAATCACACTCGATATAGGTGGTGTCGTCCCCATCACCCTGACCAGGATACATGCTGTAAGATTAATGGATGGTGTTTATCTGTGTGATGAAAAAGAATGTGAATAAAACAAAAATGTACCATTATAAATGGGAGCCCTAGGATGTGTGGTGGTTAGAGATGTGGACTGATGAGAATTTTGCTTTTCTAAAGTTCTGTTGTGAAAACTGTACATTCCGTTCCATGTACAGTAGTGATATGTAGCAATCATGTGCTCCAGTCAAATGTCCAGCTGCATGAATAATAATGGTGGCTTGTTTGGATAAAATAACTTAGGCTGAATACTTGAAAGCGTGACCTGGGTGAGGTAGAGAGGAAACAGGGTCTTACAAGAAGCAGATATTGTTCTGTCTGTGTGGTTTTTACTCTTTGCAAAGTGAGTCCAGCACAGTGCAGTCAGTGGGTCAGTCTTCCTGAGCTGCATCTAACCAGTGGAAACATCTGCAGCACTGCAGAGAAGCACTCAGCAGACAAACAAACCCAAACAGCTTACAGCTGTATGTCACTTTTGGACAGAGGTGGACAAAGTACACAACTTCACTACTTGAGTTAAGTATAGATACTCCTCGTCAAATAATACTCAAAGTTTTTCAGTTAATTTTTTACTTCAGTTAAAGTACTGGAGTATTTGCATCTAAAAATACTTAAGTATTCAAAAGTACATTATGTTTTAAATGCAAGACATTTTTCAGAACCTAATGACTCCTGAACACCCCACTGAATACACTGACTGGCTTGTACATCTTGTAGAATAAAAAGCTTGTGGAATATGATACAATGACTATAGAAACACAACTGACATAACAAAAGTACAGCCATTGTCATTTTCATCTTATTTAACACCCCCCACCCCACTCACACAAAAGAGCATGGTAGTGTTCTTACAGAGCCGTAGCAGTGTGTGTGTGTGCATGTGTGCATGTGTGTTTGTGTGTGTGTGTGTCTATGTGTGTGTGTGTTTGTGTGTCTGTGTATGTTTGTGTGTGTGTCTATGTGTGTGTATGTTTGTGAGCCAAGTAACAAGACAGGGAGCAAGAAACAAAACTCCTCTTTCTTAATTATCCACATCGTTATTAACGACACAGGTATATATACAGGTACATATACAGGTACATGTATATACTCAAAAATACATCCAGAACACACAATTAAATGAAAAACGTAATTTAAGAACACTTGAAATTTTCATTCAGTTTCTTTCATCTGTTTAATATAATCGATCAGTCCCTGTGCGTTTGCCCCAAACCATTCAGCATGGTACACAAGGGAGACAAGTAAGCATGTGTGACATCAAAGAACTGATTGCAGCAACTCAGCCTTTCCACAACATTAAAGCCGCTTATTCCCCCCCATGCCATGAAGAAATAATCTCTGTGGCTCCCCTCTCCCCCTCCCTCAGCCCCCAGTCTGGCTTGAACATTTGCACTTCCAGTAAAAATGCGCCCCAAACACACTGACACCAAACTCAGCACCGGTACTCCGTAAAATCCCGTGATTCAGTCTCAGAAGCACTGGCTCCCCTGCCCTCCTCTGAACATTATTAAAGCTACACCCTGAACACTCTGTGTGACTGACATGAATGAGAAGCATCTTTATTCATAATCTCTGTAGCGGAGGTCAGAATACAGAGTGTCATTATTCCCGTCTTTCTTCTGTCTCCTGGGTTTTGGCTTCTTAAGGTTCAGGGCAGCGTAATTCAGTGTGTCCTCGTCATGGCACTGTGGAGACAAAGATGGCAGAATTGGATGGATCAAATCGGTTTGCTATTACCTATTTTCACAAATAGCACTTAAAATGCTGATCCCAGGATGGAAATCAGTCTGAGGTTCATTTGTTTTACTGACGATTTGTAATTTGAAATATTTATTACATACTTGCTTGCGTGACCATTCCACTTTTGATATATCACTGTTCTTTTCATCTGTTTAAAATATATAACACATCAATATATTATTTAATTTCGCACGGTATCATACCGTGGTCAGATAACATTCCGAATTTTCAAGCAATCAACATCCTTTTTGTCTCAAAAATGAAAGTAAAAATGACTTCTGTCAATTTAAGTGTGCATGTTTGGATACGTGTCATTTGTTCTCATATATCATATATAATAAAATTGCTATAAAGGAGATCTTGGTAATAAAAGTTATTGATATGCAACTTATTGCAACATGTATATTTCAATAGATTTTGCAAAATATGAAAGATATAATACAAAAATGTAAATCTTACAGTACAAAAAGGTTTATATAAATAAGGTGAGATTTAATAATGGATTTTAAAACTGTATTACCTGCAAGAGTGGTTTTAATATGAAAATGTTATCTATCATAAAACAATTTTATATTTCTATAATTTGTTAAAATCTACATTTTGTCCTTCTGAGTGCATAAAGCCGGGCAGCGTACCTGCACAGTGTGTACAGGTCAGTTTACATCTTATACAAATGAGAGCAACGTTCAGAATAATGCTGCAAGATAAAACTATCAGCAAGCCAGAGTGAAGAGGATCCAGCAGCTTCTGAAAGCCTGTAACAAAGAGATAGATTTCAGCATAATGATATAGAGACACATTTCCCATTTGCTTACATTACATTAGTTAAAGATCAAATCGATAACACATTACAGCAGTTGTTTTGTAAATAGTCCATTTTTAACATGAACTTCTAGTATTTTGCATTTTAACAATTTATATTAATATTTGAAATAATTATTAAATTAGGCTCCGGACCCCCCGCGACCCAATAGGATAAGCGGTTTGGAAAATGGATGGATGGATGGATATTAATATTTGAAATAATTATTAAATTAGGCTCCGGACCCCCCGCGACCCAATAGGATAAGCGGTTTGGAAAATGGATGGATGGATGGATAATTATTAAATTAACATCTGTGTAATTTAATTTAAGCACTTAAATTAGAAAATTCATTACATTAAAAAAAGAAATAAATGTCTTAATAGCAGAATAAGCTAAATAAAACTTTGAAGCAGATATACTCTCCACACTGGGTGCTACCATCTATATCCAGCTGTGTGCCGTTCCCAAACAGCATCTCCCCACACTGGGTGTTACCATCTATATCCAGCTATGTGCCGTTCCCAAACAGCATCTCCCCACACATGGCCACAGCGCAGTAGTAAGTCCCAGCATCGGAGAGGCTGAGGTTCCCCTTGGGGAGGCTGTAGACGCAGCTCCGTGTAGGAGATCCAGCCTCAGGGCTCTTCTCACACTCATCACTGCTGTTTCCATGGCTGTAAATGACTCCAGGAAGGGATTCTCCTGATCCATGTCTGAACCAGTAAACACTGTGTTCTCCTGCACAGCTCCCAGTCTCTATCGTACACTGCAGGCTCACAGAGTCTCCTGGCTGCAATGTGTCAGACACAGGCTGCTGTACCACAGTCCTGCTGTTGGAGTCTTTACCTGAAAAGCAAAATAGTCATGATGACAGCCCTTTGAGAATAACAATGGAAAATACAGATCCTCAAAAATTGTTCTTACAGATTTTTGGGAACTGAATCGATGTTCTTCTAGCCATCCAAGAAATCAGTAACTTCTTGGAGAACAGCTGACATTCTTCTCTCTTTTTATTGTATTACTGCTTATTAGTATATATCAGGTAACACTATACATTAACTGCACCTACATAATACCTAAATAAAAATTATATGATAATAACAAACATTATAATCATATAATGTCTTGTATTAATGTATGAAGGTAGATGAATATAATTAATTTCAATTCAAAGAAATGAAGTGTGTAAAGTGTACTTTATATTTTCATGATTTTCGTGACTTTACATTTGGTTTATGTTGCCCCTTTTCCACAGGAAGGTATTTATTGTTTTTGCATATTTAGCTCTTGATGTGTTTTGGTATTTTTGAGCATTTTGCTGTAGTACCTGCATAATTTAATTCAAGAGCCGAAGAGCTGTTTGCCCATTACTAGTTTGTCTATCTTTTAACATTAAAGAAAAAGTATACATAGTAAAAGGAATTACTTGGTTTCGTAGTTCCTCCTATTTATTTTTCTTATGCACACAAAAGTAAGTTTTTCCGTTCAACCATAGCACTACAGCGAAAAGCAAAACGTCATGGCAAATACAATTATGCTTTATTCCAATACACATTGCTAATTTTTCATTATTATTACATTTATTCAGCATAATATCTTCAAAGGTTTCATGATTTAATTTGCAATCTTCTGGCCTGAAATCTTTTCCTGCTACACTGAAGACTCTCTCAGCGTGTGCAGAGAAAGCTGCAGCCAAAGGGTTGGCATCCTCTGATAAACATGGTTGGTTCAGGTATCGGTGACATTATGTGAACCTTTCATGGCAGGAATAGGGACTAGTTTGACTTTTGATGCAGGAAAAGTGTTTGGGACGTTTCTTAGGTTAGAAACTGCCGTCACTGCAGCCAACACTGACTTTTAAGGAGAGACACTCAGCTCTTCCTATGAGCAGATCCACCATGGTGCACAAAATGACAGTATAATTATTATTTTAGGTGACACTTCAAATGTTGCATTATTTCATTCTTTACAAAACGACATTTTTATAACAATGATGTATAACAATGTTAATGTGTTTATGTATAATTCATATTTAAATTAAAGTTCATATTTTAGTTAAAAGCTACACCTACAGTACGTATATGAACTTGAATTTGAATCCAAACCCTTTTTCGTTCTTCTTCTTTAAATTCAAATATAAATTTCAATGCCACAACCTGTTTTCAACCACAATTCAAATGTAATTCAGATTAACAAAATGAACTGAAATTCAAGTTCATATATGTATTCAAAATCCTGAATTTTAGGATACGTATTTGAGAATTTCATTCTCAAATCAGTTCTGAATGGTGCACATCCCTAGTTCATATGTTAAATCATGCATTTTTTTTTTCAGAGTGAATACACACTGACTGCTCAGATAAATAACGTCAAAAATAATTTTCTTTTGTTGCTTAAGATTTTTGCACAGTCCTATACTGTATATAACAACTCAAACATTTTTTTATGTTATTTGTTTTAAAGAGGCTGCAATGTGTAACATTAACATCTGTATAAAGAGAAGGTTAGGCTTTTGGCTGACAGCAAGCAAAATGCAACAAATTGTATAATAATAATAATAATAATAATAATGAATGATTTTTGTTTGATGTTTAGAAAAACATTTATGGAACAAAGCAGACAATAAGGTATCTTTGCTAATTTTATATTGACAAACAACTAAA
Organism: Brienomyrus brachyistius; assembly: GCF_023856365.1. NCBI lineage: Eukaryota > Metazoa > Chordata > Actinopteri > Osteoglossiformes > Mormyridae > Brienomyrus > Brienomyrus brachyistius. The sequence continues at coordinate 1,885 of NW_026043265.1, read as the reverse complement.
CTGTCAAAATTATTTTTGCAGGGAATAATCTTACTGACATTATAATAAAGCAAATATGAAAATAGTTGGAATCTCATTTACCTGTGATTATGACAAAGGTTCCATTCCCGAAGGTGACCTCATGAAGAAACACAGCAGCACAATAATACACTGCAGAATCTGACGGCTCCACGTTAGAAATAGTGAGGTTAAAACTCCCCTCTGCATTCAGTAAGGAGTAACGTTTTATGCTTTTATATTCCTTGTAAAATTCACCAGGTACGTAGAGAAGTGCTTTCGCCATGGGCTGGGGCTTCCGACCAACAGCTTGCTTAAACAAAGTAACAAAAGTTGTTTCTCCTTGACAGAAGCATGTCAGGGTCACACTGTCTCCAAGCTGAACCCTCATCAGGTGACTGGGCTGAACAACATCTGTAGTCAGTGCAGTGTCTGCAAAAACAGAAAAACAAAAAAAAATCATAATCAAATAAGACATATAATAGTAATCTAAATAACTATTAACTATGATGCAGATTAAATGGCCAAATTCCACTGATCACATCATACAGATAAATGAAAATATTAAAATCCCAAAATAATTTATATTATAGGGCCTTACTAATGAAAATGAGAAGACCAAAGAGTCTGAACATTTTTGTGCTTCCACTGTTTAGAATAAACTGCTCTGCTGCTAAGTGAGAGATCATGGTCGTGGTCGGGATGAAAGGGCAGGAAACAGAGAGGAAACAGAGAGACACACATCAGGCTGATCTGATTGGCTGTTCACATGGGAACTTAAGTAACAGTGAAAAAGCATTTTAATGTGCACTTACATGACGTTTATTAATTTACTCCTTAACATCCAGTTAAAATGAGAACAATTAGATAAACAGGAGCAGATACTGAGCATATAAAGTTCTTTGTACAGAGTGCTGAGATACTGTGGGAGAGCATTTGCTAATCATCTCTCTCAGACAAGCTCAGCACAGTATGAGTCTGTTATCTATCTGATATTAGACAGTCTCTCATACAGTAATAATAATTGATACTTTATTGGTCCCTGTGGAGAAATTGTCTTAACTTCTCTCTCAACTTGCTCTCTTTTTTTAGAGTAAACAGAGTAAGTTGTCTGCGAAGGGCAGCCACCCATAGTGATGCCCAGTGAGCTGGGGGTTAAGGGCCTCGCTCAAGGACGCAGAGATGTGCTGTGGCTGGGTTTGAACCAGCGACCATCTTATTACAAGCACACAGGCATTAGATCTTCTAATCACACTTAAAAGGCAGATTAAATGTTCTTTCCACCATGCAAACAGAATGTAAATTGTAGCTTTACTGCTTAGATTTACATTCACACATTTGCATTTAAAACAAGCATTTTAAGTGATGTACATGAGAGTAAATGGTGAATCAGTTTATTTGCCACTCTACACATTACATTGGCGCCCATTATAAGTAACTGTACAGTGACATTGCAGTTCCTCAGTTGCTTTGATGCATTTCTGGAATCACCCTTAACATCTGCAAAACTGTAAGTGCATTTCCCAAAACAATTCGTGCAAACAGCACCACACAGATGGACTGTCTACAAAAAAAGTCATAGAGGCCACCAGCAGCCCGAATACCACACCGTAAGGCCGTATGTTAGGATGCTCTCTATGGCAGAGCGGTAGGAGGCCACCAGCAGCCCGCATACCAGACCGTAAGGCAGCATGTTAGGATGCTCTCTATGGCAGAGCAGTTGAAGGTCCCGATCAAGAAATCCGACAAGTTTCCCCAATAAGCCAGTAACCCCGCTTCATAGAACAGGCCACAGGACTGGTTTTGGTGAGATAGTCCGAGTAGTAGTAGAAATCAGGATGGAGACTGAGTGTGGGTCTAACAGGTGAGCAGATGTAGGACAGAATGT
>NW_026043264.1:0-46579 GCF_023856365.1 Brienomyrus brachyistius | reverse complement strand
GTTCCTCTGCTTATGAATGAGATATGTTCTGAACGGCTGTTCGTAACTTGAAATGTTCATAAGTCGTTATTCAAAATAATTTTAAGGGCATACCAAGAACCAGGGCGCTGGGAGTACGCACGCTACTCTGCTGTACGCTGCGGGAGTAGCGGCCAGAAGTCATACTAGGCAGAACTGGTGCGGACAGGAAACAGGAGCCCAATGAACACAATTTGGACTTGCAGTCCTCTTCGTTTGAAAGTACGTAAGTTGAAAGTTTGTAAGTAGAGGACTGTCTGTATTTCCACTAGCTGGTCATTTAGGCACCGCAAAAGGACAAACCACAATGATGCAGCTGTCTGGTTTGGAAACCTACAGTGATGGTGGACTTTCCAGCATACTTCCCGTATTTCAGCAACAAAGGCTTTACCATCTTCTTCTGGGCCACAATCTGGGGAACACGAGAGATTCATCACAGAATTTCAGAAACATCAATCATCAGTTTCCTGCATTGCAAAGTCCCAAGTAATTATTTGGTAACACTTCCAGAACAGCGCATTTTTGACAACAATTCATTCAGATGTGCATTGAACAATAAGCAGGTTTTGTGATTCATTACACTAATTTATTTCTTATTGGTAGCTGTTCTTCCAGTGGAATGATTTCTGCACTGTTGTGTATCACTGTGTGATTTATTTTGGTGACATGTCACTGGAAGGTGCGGAGGGGCTGCGGTGCTGTCCTACCTGCCCCAGGGTGCACTCCACACCCCCCAGGAAGTCGTCGTCGCGGGTGCCGATGCTGTGCGTGCCATGGATGTCATAAACTTCGAAGCGCAGCTTCTGTACCTCTTCAAAATAATAATCCAAAGTGAAGACCTTCGAGAACACAGGATGCAAGTTGCTCTTGATGACTTCTGTCCTGTCCAGCTGATTCGGGGAGACATAACGTAACAGTCACAGTGGGTTCTTCTGCATGCACAGCAATCAGTTCATGGTGCATGCGTGGACACTGACCAGCCCACTGATTTCGTATGAAACAGCAGTGGAATGGTTCTTTTTTGCTTTATCAGCAGATGAGAAACGGCATATTTTTTGAGAAAGCAGGGTCAAACAGTTCCCTGGAACAAATGGGGGGATAAGGTTGTCACAAATCAAGTGTCCAGTAGTGAAATCACTCTGCTGACCCTGGGATTTGAACCTCCAACCTTCCAATCCTAACCTGCTGAGCCAGACACCACACGTTGCAGCCTTGTAGCTCCAAAGAGCCTTGGGAAGTAAAGTAGCAAGTAAAAAACCAAGCAAAACCATGTTTACATTGCTGTGTTAGAGCAGCAAAACCCTAGACTTGCAGTACATTCTGTTGGTTCTTTGTAGCACTCTGATCGCAGTTTTCATTGTTTGATTCTGATGCCTGTTTTCCCCTTCATAACGTTATATCCAATCTCTGTTCAGAGATATCAATTAAGCATCATATGAATAGCTTAAGGCAACAAACATACTGATACTCATTAATAAGCAATATGGGCTGTTCAATAGTGAACATAATATTAAAAATATATTGACTGTTATTCAACCGTCAATCATCATTCAGCGCATGGCAGGAATTGCCTTTGTGTGTCTCGGCTCAATGAACGTGGATGACATTGTGCAAAGAAGATAAAGAAATGAGCAAGATAATCTGTGAGCTCTCAGTATTTCTGAAAACACAATTTCCTGTTATCACTCTAGGCCAGTGTTTCCCAATCTGGTCCTTGTGGACCCACAGACAGTCCAGATTTTTGCTCCTCCCAGGGTCCCTGAGGACTGGATTTTGGAAACACTGTTCTAGGTGGATCTGGAGCTAAAAAATATAAATGTATGGGATATGCAGGGCCACTCCTGGCACTTTTAACAAATACCTGCATTCTTTAAGAAGAAAAGTGAGATTTAAATCAGCAATGCCGTGCCCTAAAAACACTGACAGCCACAACATCATTAGCACATCAAGCTCCTTCTAGTCCCTCAGAATCCAGGGCCAGCAGATGCAGTGCTTTTCACCTCTACAGACGAAAGCAGGACATGTTCTGGATCATTTGCAGGGTGAGTCATAATTGACAAGAAGCTCCTCATATACAATGGCTGATTCCATGAGAAATGTGTTAGCATAAAGATTACTGTAATATTCATTCTTGATCTGTCATCTGTCTAGGCAGTTCTGCGAACAACGCTTTGTTCATGAGTTTGATGGATGTCACGTAAGTAGCAGCACGTGAAAATTACGGAATCACATAACATGGGAAATGTCTCCAAAAAAGAATCATTCCAGGGTATGTGTGTGTTGGGGGGTTATATTTCCAGGAATAAATGTTATTTTGGTATTGTTTATTAGTCATTAGAGCTGATAGTTTTCCCTACAGGAATTACACATAGGTTTGTATCTTCTATAAAATCAGTGACTGCATTTCTCATTGTCAGTGTTTGTGTTGCATTTTGATAGGTTTGACGTTTGATTATTTTTCTTTGCTAATGTGCAGACTGAGTCAGTTTCCTTCAAGGGATTCATTGACTATTCAGTCAAGATAGCATTTATGTCCATTTTGTGTATTTTTAAAAGAATTTAAAACCTCCACCCAACCTGTTATCTAGTACAGGGTCATGGTGGACAACATTATAAAGTGAAATATTCTGAATGCAGTCCACATTTGTGCCCCCCCTCAGTTCCCCACACACCCCAGCTATTTAGTGTTCTTGAATGTTTGGCTTAGGTGTGCTGGGAGAGAGTGTGTAGGTGGTGTTATCTACATGAACAGTCTCAAACTGAATTTAAGTTGTTACTCTGGTTTCCCTTGTTTTGCTAATTTGCTTTCCCTTTACTGCTACTGTATTATTAGTAGTATTATAATTATTATTACTTTAACATGAAATGTAATTTAAATATAAGAAATGCAATTACACTTTAACATGGCACCAAATTGAATTTGCCTATGTGGAATTTTTTGTGTCAATATTTTAGGCAAAATGCAACTGAGGAACAGAAGCCGGCAACCGAAATGTGCAAAAACAAAAATCACCCAGCAACTCTGTATGGGTATTTTAAAAAAACAATACAATTCAACTGTTATGTACTGCATATTTAACAAATTTTATACTGTAAGATTGCTCTCAGTGGGACAATAAACAGAGACATGGAGAAGAATGGAAGGAATATGACATATTTTAAGACAAGAGTGGAGAGTGATTAAACGAGAACCCCATTTTAGCATTAAGATGGTGAACCAGATGCACAAAATACAAAACTAGAGTTTGTGCAATTATCTTGCATACCATAATATTTTTTTCTGGACAACCCAAAACCTCAAACAATGTTGTCTAAAGAAATTAAATTTAATTCAAATTTTAAATTAACTGTCAATTAAAGGTTAAGTTAAAATTTTATTATTGGAAGTGTCCCAGAGGACAAGGTGAAGTAAGTGTCCATCAAAAGTTCCTCAAGCAGACTGGAGCAGCCACCAAAGGTTAGGCTTCAAAACAAAGGGATATAGAAAAATAAAGAGCTAATTATATAATAATCAGCTCTGATTCTAATAGGTTAATATGGTCACCATTACAGTTCTACATCAGTGTTTCCCATCCCGGTCCTAGGGGACCACCAGGTACTGTAGTGTACATGAGCAAAAACGTGGACTAACAGGGAGCTGGAAGGGGGCAAAAATGTTGACTTTCTGGGGGCCTCCAGGGACTGGGTTGGGAAACACTGGCCTACATGATTTCTGTGCCTTTGCCTTAAGACGCAGAAGAAAAATGTATGTACAGCTAGAGATATAAGCATATGGAAAGCACAGGAAACCGATATAACCAAAGGGTCGACTTACAACCAAATCCTGTATAGGATTTTATTGTCTGATATGAGTGAGTTTCTGTGACAACATCTTGTTTACTTTTGAAGCACATGTAGGTCTGTTCTCATACGTCTTTCGAACATCCTGACTGCATTTTGAACATCTAAAAAAAGGGGAGCAAAGAAATTAATCAAGATTAAAATCAAAGTTAAAATAACTAAGGAAACTGACACTACTTTAGAAAAACATAAAGTTATGATGATGAATGATGTGGCCAAGAGGACAGATGATATGGACCTGCACCGTTCTACACCAAGGGTGTGGGATATGCCAAAGGTAAAGCCCTTTATTAAAAGACCTTATTATAACACTTGAATTTGAGTATAATGTGTGCTAAATCAGTAATCATTTGTTGTCTTAAAACAGAATACTGATAAGGCTGGCCAGTTTGAAAAAGAGACTGATATCAAATCAGCTGTCCCAGAATGATATATGCTAACTAGCTAGCTAGCTAATGTGAGCATGAAGCAATAGTCTTCCAGCTTGAGCATTCCCATCCCCGGTTCGTTTTGCGGTGGGATTGCTCACAAATGCAAGCTATATATTTTCAATGTTTTATGACTCTGTCATGTTCGTGTGCAGTGTTTGGGTAAATCACCTATCGATCCGCCAGTACCATGGATCGTCACCCGGTCCCAACAAGGACAAACATGTCCGTGGCAAGATTCGCCCGTGGCAAAATATTTAGTTTTGAGGGGAAAAAAAGTTATATGTAAAATTTCATTTACATGAAAATGTCATAATTCCCTGTGGTGCAGGGATTCTTTGTGTGCAGGTTTGGTCACCATATCTTAAAAAGGACATTGTGGCCTTAGAAAAGGTGCAGCGTAGGGCCACAAAAATGATTCCTGGTCTTAGAGGAATGTCATACGAGGAACGGTTACTTGAGCTAAATCTGTTCAGTCTCAAGCAAAGGAGACTGAGGGGGGACATGATCCAGGTATATAAGATTCTAACAGGTTTGGATGCTGTTCAACCAAATAGTTACTTCAGCATTAGTTTAAATACACGAACTCGTGGCCATAGGTGGAAATTAGCGGGAGAACATTTCAAGCTGGATTTAAGGAAGCACTTCTTTACACAGCGTGTAGTCAGAGTATGGAATAGCCTTCCTGATAATGTAGTGCAAGCTGAATCCTTGGGTTCCTTTAAATCAGAGCTAGATGAGATTTTAACGACTCTGAGCGATTAGTTTAGTTCTCCCCAAGCGAGCTTGATGGGCCAAATGGCCTCCTCTCGTTTGTATAGTTCTTATGTTCTTATGAATACCCCTACTGCAGACAATTTTGCTCTTATGGGACATTCATTGAGGCAAAAATATAGTGTCGCTTGCAAGGAGACTGTTAGATAACAGAGCAGACAGTGATAGGTTTCTCCTCAGATCATTCAGAGATGAGTATGTAGGTAACACTTATATTCTGCTTTGGTGCAGTTTGCAGTTTTTTTTTTTGCAAACACTGAGAATATTAACAACATGCTGCTTAGAGTGAAATTCAAGGCAGATTAAAATATGTTAAGGAATCTGAGCTGACATTTGATTCCTTCTTTTACGTATGTAAAATATTTCATGCCCCTTAGAACAACATGGACTGTCTTGGAGTCCCCAAGGTCTGGGTTGAGAAACACTGTTCTAGAGCTAAACTGTCCTTCTAAATATCCTCCTTTTGAGAAAAAGGGCAAAGATTCAAACAGGAATGAAATTTAACACATTTTCCTTTAAGCTCGATATAAATTCCTCTGCATTCCTGCTGAGATTCTGCGTCTACCCTTTAATATAGCCATAACTGGATGCATGACACAAACAGCAGCAGACAGCATGTATTGAGATTTGCTGCCAAATGCAACAGAATGCAGCCGTCTTTCAGTATTTTAGGCATACGTCCAAATTTGGAGCCCCCACACACCTGTTAAAGCTTACTGGAACACCATTGACAACGTATTGTAGTACATCATTCCTAATGAGACAGACAGACAGACAGACAGATAGATAGATAGACAGACAGATAGATTTTGGAATAAATACATACATCCATCCATCAATCCATTTTCCAAACCGCTTATCCTATTGGGTCGCGGGGGGTCCGGAGCCTATCCCGGAAGCAATGGGCACGAGGCAGGGAACAACCCAGGATGGGGGGCCAGCCCATCGCAGGGCACACTCACACACAATTCACACACACATGCACACCTACGGGCAATTTAGCAACTGGAATAAATTCACTAGACGTTAATAACTGCATGAATCACTACAGCACTAATGTGAGGTAAGACTGGTTCATAAACATACTTATGTTAAAATTTCATATGCTCCATCTCAGCAATAAAGCAATTAGCAATTTGTAAAAATCTCCATGCAAAAAATGTAAATTTACTAAGCTGTGCAACCCAGCGCCTCATGATACCTTGAATCGTACGTATCTATTTCCCGTGTGACCTACACAACACGAAATCTGACTAATGCAAAAACAGAGAGTGCTGCACCTGTGTGGAAGCCAATCCAAATAAACATAAGGAGTTAAGATGACAAATGATGACAGCATCTGGGGAGAAAGTGATTTCATTTCTGACTACTGAGCAGGGTCTGTTTTAGTTTCATTTTGACTGGCAGCAACAGAAAAAAAAAGAGGAAAAAGGAAAAAAATAAATAAAAATCACCTTTTCCCAGAGTGGAGTGTGAAAAAGGCTCACGCGGCTGGCACCGTGCTCTCTGTGCTGCGAGATGAAGCGCTAGCAGTGTTTCCTGACACATCGAAAGGAGGGGAATCGTCTCTAAATAGTTCACTGCTTTGGACCCGTCTGCTTACAAGGGTTGCAAAGGGCCAAACAAGAACCACAGAAAAGCTCACAGATGCTTCCCCAATCTACCTTTACAGAGAAACTATATATTTAGGCATGTCTTTAGTACAATGGAAATTGCTTAACGATTTCACCAGATTTGCCTCTGTTTTAATAATTTATGGAAGGTCATATCATCCCCGTACACTGACAGTAAATAAGGACTGAAACATTGCTTATTCAGTTATCTGTTTTCTTCTAAAGGTGCATCACAATTCATAGATGCCTTCCTGCATATTACAGCAATGTTTATAAAATGTATCATTCAAAGTATAGATTGGTGAATGTGCTCATTTATAATCACCACAATAGAAATCATCCAGCCACCCGTCTTCCATAAAGCTAAAGCAGAGTTGCACTGAGCATTTACCAGGAGACACAGGGTAAGGAATACCCTCAATGGGAGGTCAGTGCATCGTCAGGATGCACACCCACACATTTAGAGATGCCAAACTGAGGTATTCAGGGGAAATGTGGACAAAGGGGAATGTGCAAACATGAGAATAGATTCCACACACAGATCTAGGCTAGGAACTGCAGCCCCAACAATGGGACGGTCAGGCTGTGGGACCCCCCCTTTAACAAAGCAGATCAGCTTTATGTTTGGCTAGATTGGTACTACAGGGAGGGGGGGAATCTAAAATGAATAAGTGAGCATGCTGGGATGTAACATGGTTTTCCATCCATGCAGCAGATTAGATACATTCCATGAAGAGCAAACTGGAGGCCAGTTCTGTTGCAAGCTGACTTGTAATGATTCTAGAAACTATGTGAACCACTATGGGTAAGATGGAAAGAGCTCTAGAAACAGACTCAGGCAAACAGCAGCGAAACCCACTATTCATCTACAAACGTTTTACTGAACTAGGATCATTAGGCTTTCAGGGTCAGATGCCCATAGGAAGACTTTTTACGATCATTACTATCTAAGGACAGATCATCATTATGCAAAATGGTGATGCATGTTCCTTTACATCAGTGTTTAGTCTCACTGACACTTAAAGTAAGTTCTCAAAAACAGGAAGATCTGCCTAAAATGGATGGAAACGTGGGTAAAAACTGAGGGTATAAAGTGGGATTCCTGCCAAATACTGAGCAAAATTGTGTTAAAAAATGCCTCCCAAAATGAAGCATGCAAATGAGAGAGACACATTCAGGAAAACGAGGCCAAATGAGTGTAAAAACAAAATTACATGCATCACCCAAAAAAAGTCAATACAGACAATTATGTAATTTCTTCACAACTGACTTGTTACTCCTGAATAATATGATTCTCTATCGGAGTGTCCAAAAATATGCTTATACAAATGCCTAATGAAAAAGTAGCACAGTTGTGTAAAATATCACTTGGAGCAGCATCGCACCACAACCGGAAGTGAAAATCAGACTTTGTGGGTTTCAGACGGAAAAACATTGACACGCTGCTTGTGATCTGGGAAAATGCCAGTCTAACGCAGGATCCTACATTCTCTATCACAGCATACATTTCTATGCCATCTGTCATGGCTATGGATATATCATTTGGTGAAGCTGAAAGCCTGTGATGTTCTAATAGACGTGTAGTCCCTCTTGCTTATGTTTCAGATTGTTTCTGAGCCAGCTGAAAGTTATGGAAGACCTTACATGGTATTCAAAACAAGCCTCGGATGTTCCAGTGAGGAAAATCTGGAAAGCAGCATTTATTTCAATGAACACATCACATGACCTGGAAAAACTCTCTCTCCAGTCCTCTCAATTCAATGATGCCTGTCATATTGCAAGCAAAGCATCTCATTGTTATTTAATCTTATTTATGTAAAATGGACTTTTACGTTTATCACTCAGTAAGTCATCTGAATTATTCAGTTTGCCGCAAATGTCAGAATTGGGTAATACGATTGCTTGGAATGGAAATCTAGAGATGCAATTCAATTAATTGATACTTTTCGCTAAATTTGTTTTTTTTTTCCTGTCATTATTTCTTTCTAACACATCATTTCCTCGGACTAATAATGGCAAGTTCTGTATTACCATGCTTCATTATTGCATCATCATTTTTTATCTCAAATAGCAAAATCCCCACAAAGCACTTTATAATAAAATTAAGACACCATGCAAAATTAGACATCGCAACATTGTGCTGTTAGTGGGGATTTTTTTCCTGATGAAGTGATGATAACGTTTTATCAGGGTACACGCCTAGCAACCAGCAAAGAGAGAGAGAAGCACCTCTATATTTTGGACTCCTGCAGCAGAAAATCTAGCAGCTAACTCAATGATCCTATTCTCAATGGGAAGATTTCTTTCTGCCTCTCAGTTATTTACCAAACTGAATGCAGTCTTTCTCAATACTAGTAACTCACTCTCAGCTCTAAAAGATCTAAAGAGAGTTAAACGCTGATGTTCTATAGATGGGACTTGAGGGCTTTGCTCTACACACTGTCAGCCATGAAACTACTGCCCTCCACTTCTCTGTAACCTTCACAGTATGTAACATGCACATTTTATTCATGTAGCAGACACTTTCATCCAAAGCAACATACATTTGAGCAAGCCTGAAGTAATTGGGGTTCTTTTTCAGGGGTCCAATGATGAAATCACTCTGCCAACCCAGGGATTAAAACCAGCAACCATCCAATCACAGGCACAGCAACCTAACCCACTAAGCCACACAACACATCTGTGACCCAAATGAATAAATACAAAGTGTAAATCTAAGCTAAGAACTACTGTTTTATTACTGGCTGATTGAGAGGTCATCCCAAAAACCCACACTCACACCGGCCCTTCATAGAACCGGTTCCCCACCCCTGCTGTACTGGAACAGCTGTTTGGGAAATGGAACTTTCTGGTTAATTTTCCCCATGTGGCATGTTTTATTTGTGTTTATTGACCATGTATTGTTTACGACACACTCATAGCGATACCCAATAATATATGTTTAATCATTTTTGTGGCAGTGTGTTATTCAGTACAGTAAACCATCACTTGGAAGAGAGATGTGAAGTTATGATGCACTTCAGCTCGGGGTAATTTTTCGGCGGCGCTACAACTAATTATTTGGCATCTCTACCAAAAAGCTCATTTATTTTAACGCATAATGGCCACATACACAAGCTGTTGAACTGGCAGGAAGTAACGATGTCCATGATTGGCCATGCTAACACCCTGAGATACTTTGTCAAACTTTATTACATTCCTGAAATCATATCGGCGGATTTTTAGAGATATATGACTTTTTCCATGCAGAAAACTCATTATAGTTCCATGCACTGGTGAAAGAATATATTTTTTAAAAGAGGCAAGATCCTCTTGCAAAGTGCAACTTAACTACTATAATCATCATAATCTTTGAGTAATGGCTAAGATTTGTTTCGCTCTGTGTATGGGAAGTTCCAGCCATTGTAAAATAAAATAACAACAGTATTTCACAGTGTCTTGCTTCTTGCGCGCAATAATTTGCATCAAATAAGGATGATTTAAAGAAGCATTTGAGCCATTAAACATAAAGGTAATTATAATTTTACATTCCAGATGAATAAATCTCAGACACCAGTTCAAATCAATCTATCTCAGCTGATTCAAATTTTAATCATTGAACAGGGATATGCAGCCCTGTTTATTGGCTGAATTGGGTAAAAATTAAACATAAATTATACATATCCATTCCATCTAACCTCTGAACAGGGTCGTGGGTGGAGCTGGAGCCCAAGGTTGTTGCTAAGGCTGTTTAAGGGGGGTTTTTAGCACACCCACATAAACACTAATTAGTTTAAATAGTATATTCTCATTCGTTTCTATTAAAATCAGATACCCCAGTAAAGAGTGGCTCTCCTGATTGTGCTTGTGCCCATGAGATGCCCCCCCCCCCATATATAATATTTAAATGCATTCATGTACAGTGCCTAGGTATCTAATCTCACATTGGGAAACCCACAAGCTGGGTGGAACCCCCAACAAACAGCAGTGATTGGTCAAGGTCTTTGGGTTGAGTCATGTTAATGCGATGTAAGGAGCTCACCTCCGTCCACTGCCCTTGCGCCTGCACCATGAGGATGACACAGGGATCGGATTTATTCAGCGTGTCTCGGTCCAGCAGGGACTTGCAGGAGACGCGCAGCTCTACCTTGGACACACAAGCTGAGGGGACCGTGCTGAGGGCGGCTGCCGGCAAGGCCCGGGACATCAGCTCCTGGGCGTCATTCATCCCGGCTGGGGGTGCGGGAGGACCGAACCACAGGCAAATGGAAGGTCTACTGTCTGGGTCCTGATTGTGGGGTCCTTTTTGTTTTTAGAGCAGTGAGTCAGCCTTGGTAGCGAGAGACCCAGGACCTCCAGAAAACTTACATAGGACTAGTCCGAGGACTTAAGGAGATAAAGCGAAAATCTGGTGGCTTCTGTCAGCTTTTTCAAATCCTGCGTTGTGAAGATAAGGCCCAGTATCTGCAACCTTCAAAACGATGAGGCAGTCCCTTCAGGTGCGGGTCTTCTCAGTTGTGTAGGTCCCTCCTGAATTAGTAGAGATTCCAGATAATGCATGTGATAGACGGCCTATTCCTTTAAATCCACCCTAAAACACCCACCCTACAAAAATTCAAAATAAAGTGCAAATTAATATACATAGTCACACAGATTGTATTGCATCACTATCCTACCATCACTGTATGTGTAATTACTGAAAACATCCACAAATGTAACACAATTAACTAACACAGAGCTAAATCTGTTCAGTCTCAAGCAAAGGAGACTGAGGGGGGACATGATCCAGGTATATAAGATTCTAACAGGTTTGGATGCTGTTCAACAAAATAGTTACTTCAATATTAGTTCAAACACACGAACTCGTGGCCATAGGTGGAAATTAGCGGGAGAACATTTCAAGCTGGATATAAGGAAGCACTTCTTTACACAGCGTGTAGTCAGAGTATGGAATAGCCTTCCTGATAATGTAGTGCAAGCTGAATCCTTGGGTTCCTTTAAATCAGAGCTAGATAAGATTTTAACGACTCTGAGCTATTAGTTTAGTTCTCCCCAAGCGAGCTTGATGGGCCGAATGGCCTCCTCTCGTTTGTATAGTTCTTATGTTCTTAACAGTACACTAAATAAAAGAGATATTTAATATGTAGTTTGTGACCGTTTTCCTGAGCCAGTTCTGATGTATAAAGACATGAAACATGTTAGTGTAAATTTCTGTACCATTTAAAAAGCGATTTAAACTAAATGCCATATCGATTGGAAATATTACTGAGCTTCAAGCATTCCCTTCATCATTTGAACACCACGGTGCATCTTATCACAGATGCAGATCCCTTAGCAGCCATTCTTATTGTGTACATGAATCATTAATGGGTCATTTATCAAATGAATAAAAAAAAAACCTTCCTGTTAACAAAACCAATTCCTTTATAATCTTAATGTTCAACTTCTGGAATTAACCAACCTAGGGTGTGCCGTACAGAAGAACTCACACATTCAAACTGTATAATCCGAGTCTTACTGAATGGACTTGATGTGCTCTTCCTATATGAATCGTGGATTTCTCTACATTTGACAGGAAAATTGTGAAATGCTGTATTGTTTTACTCAGTTCTCATAAGTTAGACTAACGTGTTGTGAGAATTGCTTGGACTGGATTTCACACTCCTTCGTTTTATTCAAACTGAGAATGTATATTAAGAACTAGTTAGTCAACGCTAGCTGCTATCTTTCAGAATGGCTGACGTCCATAATACTGATCGGTCAAGCGCATTGCTGGGTGTCTCGGTATTAGAGCACACGTGGAAGAAAGAGGGCGTGGCACAGCATACATAACGTATATATAGACCCTCTCAAAGCAGATAGTCAGATGGAAGCGTTAATGCTGAACAATGAGTCATCGGGAAGAACTGGCATCGATTTCTTGCTCATCTGTTTCCTATGGATATATATATTTCTACCAAATGTCCGTTTAATACCTAGCACGCATTTTTGAATGACTCATAATTAATAGAAAATGTTCTTCACGATATATAAAAAAGTCTTACATTTTCTAATTCATAGCACGTTTGTGCTCAAATATGTTTTGCCATTTACTTCCTATTAACCACAGTAAATAATAAAAAAAGCATCAACACCATTACCGTATTTCTAGATAATACTGATATCTAGCAGCTACTGTCAAGCCCGTACTGACGGTTATAGCGCAGCTTGCCCGAAAGTGTTCTGGGTACAAACACCCAATTGCAGTCCCCAGACTGCACATATAACAATAAATTCAAAACTATATAACAATACGTTATCATATACATTTGTAATAGTAATTTCAATAACCCCAAGCTACAAGATTCAACAAATGTTTATAAGTTATAACATACTATTATATAGTCAAGCTGGGGAGGTACTATATAAATTCATATTTATAACATTGACGAATTCATATTGTACTAATTTACAGCAAAACTGGGGGAAAAAATGAATCCAAAGTTTGGTTTTGAAGCGCTCTCGTTCAGACCTCTGTTAGGAGTCCTGTTCGTTGTGGCTACCTGGAGTAAATCGTTACACGTAAAATTATAATAATCTCAAAATGACAGGGGAGACCTTTGTTCCTTCATTATTTAAAAATATTCATACTGCGATGTCATGGGGAGAACGTATATTTATTTATGAACGCCCGAAACCATGTAATACAAAAGTAGTTTTTACTCTTTCTAAATTACATCGTCAGAAAATCGTAAAAAAACCATCATTTCACAAGCATTATGCCCACACAGAGAAACTACATTACATATAAGCGTGAAATCTTGTTTTGTGATTTGCCATCAATAACTAAACACCTAAAATGATGATGGTACTTCGGTACGCTAAAAATATACAGTAAAAATACACGTGTCGAATAAATGGAATATAGAGCATCTTAACGAGCAAGAAAAAGCTCATAAGAGGGGAGAAACTTATGCGCTTTTAAAGCTTTAAGTAACTTCGCCCTGTCGTGTTTCTGAAACAATCTCATGCAATTTTACTGATGTTTGCGAAACAGGTTGTTATGCACTCAATATAAACTGATAAAGGAGCTTACAGAAAATTTATACGACAGAAAAATGTACTCTGATTTACTCCCGCCTTAACCTGATTATGAAAAGACAGCACATGCTTAACATTAAATATTTGCTTATGATCATACAGAATTATTTTCCATGCCTTCGTTATTTAGCAGTGGAGCTTACCTGTGATTCCCCTTCAACTTGAGCCCGTTGCTGAAGCCTTTCCCCCATCACCCCTTTAAACTCGCCGTCGGAGGGAGGTGGCGATGGAAGGAATGTGCGATGGACAATGAGAAAGCGCCGCCTTGGCAGTTGCCGCTGCTGTCCGCTAGGGGGAGGCACCAAAGCTCCGCAACGGAAAGCAACAGGGGATGCAATGTTCACTTCAAACATGGACAGAAACATCGACCGTCCACCTGTGTTATAACCACAGGGTGGGGCAATACCCTGGATGGGACACCGGTCCAAACACACCATCACACGCTCTTTAAAATTTTAAGAAGTCCGGTAGCGTAACTGTGTTGTAGAGCTCGATCTCCCGTTGCTCTGCTAGAGCAAATATAGCCTTGAAAAGGAAAATAAAAAGTTTGTGGCGTTTAAAGAGAATCTGCTTCATTAGAAACTTAGTTTCAATGGGAGATTACAGCCAGCCTCTCCAATTAAACGGAATTTATAAAACGTTATTGTTACTGCTGTCAAAGACAGTAAAATGGTACATTAATATTAATGTTTAATCCAACTTAACTGTGTGGTTCCAACGTCACATAGATCGGGAGCTACTTACAAGTGCAAATAAATGCTACAACAATAGGGCCATTTCTGACATCATCCAACACCTTTCCTGGTCTGGGTCGTGGCGGCGGGTAGCCTGGCGTCTATGCAAGCAGCCCAGGACACAAGGCTGGGTGGGAATACCCTGGAGTGATAATATACCAGCCCGTCACAGGGCACATACACTATCACACACAATGGGCATTTTAGACACACGGATTATCTTAACTGCTCGTCTTTGTACTGCGGGAGGAAACCGGCCATGCGAACGCGTGCGGAGGAGCACGAGCCTAACCCCTAACCTCAGAGAATCCATGCTGACGCTTGCGCTACGTAACTCTTATAATAGCAATAATTTACGCTTCTTCCAGTACCCGCGGCTGTATTTGAGGATTATTCTTCTATTATAAATGAATATATTCAAAAACAAATTTGGGGGATTTTTCTGCAGTTAGCAAGTATATTTTAGCATAGTCTACCCCATGGATAATAAAAGAAACACTAATTGCACGTGGCTTGTGTAAATGTATTGTTTAAAAAATATTTATGTTAATAATCCCCGAACACATTGGATTCGGTGTTTAATTGGGATGTTTTAGTTTTGACTTACATGCTTTGTTGTTCTAGCTAATTCATAGAGTACAGGACTTTGTAGGGTTAACCAAGCGAACATTGGAAAAACGAGTGTTATAATAACAAATGGCTTCTTACTGAAATGCTGACCATTTACATTTTTCCCCTGGTAGTTTTCCACAGTAATAGTCACTGTGACCATCATTAATCTAACAAAAAAATCTATTTATATAGAATACATATCTAGACTGAGTCCACACAACAACCAAATAAAAGAGAATGGTTGGGCTGTCTTAGAAGGCAGTTCAGATTCAATCAGGCAGATCATCCCAAACCTGTGCAGCAAAGCCTTTGGCACAAAAGTCTTAATGTAACAGAGTCTGGCAACAGTAAGAGCAAGCGGCCACTATTGTAAGATAACGACACTCACAGCCCGTACAAAACCTGACACTATTATCACATTCTACAGTTTCAACAGCTAATATGGAACAAAACTAATATGAAATTTAGTATTTGTGGATGAGAGGTAAAAACTGAAAGGAAGACCTCAGTAGACATGAAAGGTGGATGGAAAAGCAAAGGCAATAATTGGGCATCGGCAGTACAGATAATAAGCAGTGTGTTTAAAGGAGAAAAAAAAAGCCTATTAGCGATACCCATCTCCAGGGCTGCGCTGTTTATAATCAAAGAGAAAAACTGAAATAAATATAAAAACTAAAACAAGAAAAAAAGATGCATTGTTAACCACTCCGGTCTCAAAGTGCAAAATACTTCAGTTCACTTTAAATGTCTAAAAACACACCTACACAGATGGACGAAGGCCGCGTTGTTTTCGCCTGCGCTGCCTTTTTCAGATTGCCCACAAGTTCATCTCTTTGAGAGCACGCTGGGATGCGGAATTTGATGCAGCCGAATGACTCTCCCGGTTGCCAGGCTCAATTTGTGAGTTGCTTTTTGTGTTCTGCATGAAGTGCTAAAATGGGTATGTGACCTGGGAACATCACCCCTCAGGATGGTCAATGGGATACTGGGCGGAGAGGGGGGGCTAATTACACACTACACTCCAGAAGGTTTTATGGACCTCTGTAGGCAATGCTAGGAGTGATGCATTGAATCGCATTTGACCAAAACAGTGACACAAGTGTCTTAGCCTGAATTTAGCCATGTAATTCTCTCCTTTATGGCCCCAATGAGATGAGGAACCCACAAATCCAAACATGCAGGATTAGGAAACCATGTTTTGAGGGCGGAGAATGAGTTTTGCCTCCTTATCAAGAGTCAAAGCTACCTGCTCTGGCAAAGGTCTAGCCACTCGTCTAAGGAATGTAGCTAGTGATGATGCTGATCTTTTGCAGGCTGTGTTACTACTGAAGATGCGTTGGGGAGTGACAAGACATGGCATTAATGAAAATGAGCGGCACCGCAGGGCTTGTTTAATCATAGCTGAGCTGAGAGAGAGCCTGGCGGGAGTCCCACTTAAAACAACAACCGCTGAAACGTGGAACTACGCCTTGCTCCACTCAGCTCATCCGCCACTGTGGTAACAGGAATTTTATGCTTTTTTCTCTCCCAGGAAACCTCCTTTGTGATGACTTATTACTCTCGAACAGCTTTAGCTCAGTCCCTTGTACAAAATACACTTCACACCTCAACAGACGCAAACTCCAAAACAAATCTGCAGCGTTGAAGTTATTCAAAAATGTATTACTCCCTGCTCTCCAGGCTCACAGCCACGGGAAAAAATAAGGGACCCCCCCCCCCCAACATATTTTTAAACAAACAAATCAAGTGACCTTCAAAAGGAATGGGGAACATCAAGTGCAGATATGAAGCGGACAATTCATAACTAGCTCCTAGAAGCAGGACTAAAGTCCCATACTGTAAAGCAAGGAAGAAGCCCTTCATTAATGAGAAGCAGAGAAGAACCAGGCTGCAGTTTGCAATAAAAGCTATATTATTCACAGATGCACATCATTTGATTCAGTTCCTCCTTAGAAACAAATAAGAATTACGAAGATGCAGAATTACAGATCATAATCTAGGTGGCTGTCTTCTGCCTTATTAATAGTACAACCTGTCAACTCAGGCTTAAGTAAGCTTAAATACGATTTCCCAACAAAAGCTGACCCTGGCACAAATTCGAAGGAAATTCAATGTATTAGGTCACCTTTTATATTTATTTATTTATTGCAACACAGATCATTGGTCGTATAGGTACTGTAACTTAATTGAGGCCCTATTACCAATTCATGATAGAAGTTAACACAAAATTCTGTATGAGAATCGGATTATTGGTTATTGCATCAGTAGTGATCATTTTCTTTCATCCTTTTGGCTGATTTTGGCTGTGACATACAACATTTGTTTTTCAGGGATAGTGAGAATTGAATTATTCCATCAGAAAAGGTTGACAGCTGTTGACGGATCCATTCTGGGGTCATTGATAAGATGGACCTGAGGGTTTCCTTATTGCAAGGTATAGACACATAGCTCAAGGTTTTCAAGTCCTCGTTGCCAGCAAATGCTGCGCAACCAATATGAGCTCCACCTGAGGTACAATGTACTGAACAGGGATAATGTAGTAAATGCTGTCTCGATGAGCTGTGAGACTGTCCATTGATATGGAGAGTGACAGTATCCAGAATCCATGGCACGCTGTCTGTTTTAGGGGAAAAGCACACATCCAATAGCCTCTTGTATGAGGACCCTTTGAAGATGATGCTACCTGGTAACTACATTTAGAGGATGGGAGTAATTGACTGAGAACCAGCATGTGCAGCAATACTTGAATGACATGACTGTTGGATAATCTACCTACAAAAGCTTGGAATGTAGCGATTCGGTGTCGCTTCTTTCTCCAACTTTGACTCTCAAGGGTGTTCCTGCTTTACTTCAGTTCTCTGAAGTGCCACCTGACCATCTCCACCAAAAATGATTCATTTCTTGGCACATTTCGCAACCCTGACATTTTCCCAGGAAGCCCGAGGGCTCTGACGTTGCCATGGCAATTAGAGAAAGTCAAGGATGCCACTCGACTCGACCAGCAAGCTCTACAGCATCTGACTCAAAATCCACACTCACTCCAACTTTCAGAATGAAGTTCAAACACGGCTCGTTCTGTTCCTCGGTGCTCTTCAGTGGCACAGACAGGCTGTGAAATACGACCACGCCAACCACGCAATCATCTCAGGTTAATCAGCCTCTATTTACGTGGCACAGGACAGTATCAGACAGGTGCAGCGATCATCATAGTTATTATGCAGCTGCAAAATAAAAGAAACTAACTCAGCATTTAAAAGCAAGTAGCCATTTTGTGATTTATACAGTATGCAACACATAAAATTAAATTGATAAAAAAAAAAAATTAATGAAGAAGGGAAACAATGTAAGATTAATGAAGCAGATTCCTCTCAATCTAAAGCCTGCTGTTGTTAACCAGTGAATAACCATCTGTTTTTTTTTGTACCCACATGTCCTATTCAGGGTCATGGGCAGTCCAGGCCTATCCTGGAAGTACAGGCGGTAGGTAGGAATTAATACAGAATGGGGTACCAACCCATTGCAGGGCAGACACACCAGTCACACCTACAGAGAATTTGGTAACTCCATTTCACCTTAGCATGTTTTTAGACTGGGAGGGGCACACTGGAGTACCTGGAGGAAACCCCACAGCAACATGGGGAGACCATGTCAATTCCACACACCTAGACCCATGGCAGAGATTTGAACCCCAGTCCCAGAGGTGTATGTCCCCCGCTCCACTCCACCAGTGAGTACGATGACCATTACCGTTAACCATGCAAAGATATTTTCCTCCTTCAAACACTGTCTTGACTCCTGCAAGCAGACTGAAATTTTTCTTTATTTATGTTCTACAGCAGGGTTTCTCCACCCAATTCTCAGGGACCACCAGACGGAATTGGGAGAGAGCAAAAACCTGGACCATCTGCTGGTCTCCGAGGACTGGGTCGAGAAACCCTGCTCTTCGGCTAGTATGCTGCTTTGACCCATGTGATGTGTAAAGTTCCTTCAAAACTGGAGAACCGCCAGCAGGTGATAACATTACGGTGCACAGCCTTACCATTGTAACTGAAAGTTCAGTGCTGCTCCTTAAGTCAGACTGAGAATTTCTTTGGCTCCAACTCTTCAACTATCACATTTCGCCGAACATTCAAACCGATTCGGACAATCACCATAAAAATATAACATAATGTAATTTTCCTGGCAATAACCCATCAGATATCGAAGAAACCTTTGATAATTTACTTTGAGACCCCAACAGGAAGACTAAGTGATATTTTCCATCAGACTGAAATATTAGCTTACAGTTTAAATTGCAGCCTCTTGAAAGGGGCAGATTCCCTTGTATAGCAAATTACTTTATACAGAGATTTTAGGGCTGCACTTTCTAGGATATGAATCTCTGAGAATAATTTTTACCGGTTTAGCTTTTTATTAATCATCTAAATATTCACAAACACATGCAGAAGCTCTTCATGTTAAACCTCCATAGAATTATGGCAGTGTTTGATTCCTGAAATTAATAAATTATTCCTCTGTGTCAGTAGCAGCTGTATGCCAGTTCCTGAAGCCCATGTTTACGTAGCTCTTTAGAAACTCCAAACTTTGTTAGTGTTTTCAGATGTTAGCTATTTTATTATGTAAAAGACCAGCCCACACCTCACTCTGAAATGTGATTCATAATGACATTTTGTACTGGATTTGATTGTGCGCTGGGTTTACTAAGGTTCATGGGGGTGCATAGCACCCTCAGATTAATAATGTGCCCCCCCAGGTGGAAGGCAATCAGCCCATGACTGTGACATACCTGTGGGGATCATACCCCCTCACTAATTTCAGATGAACATAATGATTTTGTCCTGGAGCCGGTACTGATTGTGTGGTACAACAAGTCTGAGTAAGGTGCCATTTTATGCCAGTTTCTGTTTTAGGAGATAAACCGAACATAGAGCTTCTTTGCCAGTCTTTTTGGAAGCGGGTATTCAAAACCGTGCAATTACAACTGGCACCATTTTAATTCCGGTAATGCCATTGTCACAATTCTCTAATTAAGCCTTTAAAATCTCCTCAACGCTCAAAATTATCTTCAGCCCTCTGGTCGGGAAATCCATGCAGCCCCCCCCCGATCAGCAAAGTATACCAAGTGGACTTATCAAAATGCATCTCTGGCTACAGGCCTGGAATGGATTCTGTCTTTTCAGGCACTCAGATACATTTTTACTCTATTGCAACTGGGGGTCAAATACTCGTTACTCAAAAACCTTCCATAGCGCCTGTCTGCAGCCTTTATGGAGCTCTAACCCCACCCCACCCCGCACACACACACACACACACACACACACACACACACACACACACACACACACACACACATATATATATATATATATATATATATATATATATATATATATATATATATATATATATATTTATATATATATATAAGACTGTGTTTTTTCAACATTGGTGCATGCACCCATGGAGTTAACTCATGTCCCTGTATCCGTTTGACATACATAAACCATAAAGAGTTTCTGCGTAAGACTGTGAAGGGAAGTTTGGGATCAGATCACAGGGTCAGTGTTCAGCCCCCTGCAGTAGTTATGTGGTCTTACTTGGTTTATGCATCTTTGGCTCCAGAACGAATTTAAAATGTATTCAGCAGAATATAGTAACATTAGAATGGAATTAATAATTACTACAGGATACAATGGAGATGTATTTCTGATACTTTGTGTTTGACAAATCATTTCTTTCTAAACTGAAAGTATTTTTTGGTGGTGATTATTTTAATTATTTGTTTACTTTTCAATTTATGGTTTTTGAATTCAGATTCATGGAAAACTGAACTTGTGTTTTCTGGACTCAGACTCGGCTGCCCTGCACTGGCAGTGGTCTGAGCCGCGTCAATCCTGTCCTGATTCCCATCCCAGCTGTCCTTAGTATAGTCTTTTCAGTCTCCTCTCATTTTGTTTGTAACAAAACTGGCATCCTTTGCAGACTGTACCACTGTAGGCTGCCTATGTTCAGATCCAGAGCTCCTGCGACCCTGAACAGGGTAAGTAGTTGATAAATAGACTAAACAACTGGCCTTAAAACTGTGCCATGAAATCTATAAAACTACCATTTTTCCATTAAATGTCATCTTCTGCAGTAGCAAAGCCACTTTATTTCCTAAGACCCTGCACTTTAATGTCGAATTGAATTAAGAACCAGTTTATCAGTGTCGTGGATGTAATTGTGGGAGGTGATTGATGGTTTATGTCCTTTTGCATTATTGGTTGCTACACCAAGTAGCACTCCCACGTTTTCCGCAAATCTCTTGATGCTTTTCAAACAATGACTGTCCAACTTAAGTACAAATAAAAAAAAGGACGGCACCCAGTTGTTTCCATCAATAATGCATCAACATGTTAGCTAAGTTAAAATGCACGTGCAAAAATAACACAGGCCTATGGTACTTAAAAAGGTCAGGTTTGTTATCAACAGCGATCATTCTCCATATCATTCATTACCTTACAGTACATCTACCCCAGACTACCTTACCAGCTGCTAATCCTGCTTCGTGATGGTGGGTCCTGTTTTATCCCACCTCATGCAATGTATTTTTGATTTAGTAATAAACATTGCTTTTTTAAAAAAAAAAAAGAAAATGTATAAACAAGCCCTTAACGGCTAATCCTTAGCAACAGTCTCAAAAAAAGATATATGACGTTCTATGAAGCCCTGACAAATCCACTGCTCCACTGATGGGTGGAATAATTATATGAAACTTTAAAAACGGACTATACTGTGTTGTGTGGAGGAGTGTGGCATGCCATTGATTAGTACTGTCAGGAAGTGCATTTATAAATTAGCAACCACACAGGCGGTACTCTTCTGTGTCGGGCTAATCGCTTTGATGATGTTATTGTTGTAACCCTTTGCTAAACTGTATTGCTAGGGCATACATCCAATATTATAAAGTGATTTATATATTTATTTTATACAGCTGCGACGATTCTTTTGTATTACCACGACTATGAGTGCGGAGAGATTAAATGGACCTTCCATGGGAGGTGATCTGCAAAATCTGCAACACATGTGCATAACAAACCAATTGTAATATAATTTCATTCTTGTAAAAGATGTTTGCAACGGCGTATGTAAAACGCAGACCCATACGTCTAGTTTCATTGCTTTTGTTGTTGTGCGCGCGCAGCTTTTGTATGGTATATCGGCCTGTATTTAAGGCAAACTTGAGTGTGACAAAGGCTGTATTTGTTTTTCAGCAATAAATAATTGTTTAACCAGAACAGTAGACATTCTCACCCGTCAGGTTTGCAAGGGCATGAAAATAGTTCTGAGGAAGAAAGTCGTTGTAAATATTTTTCCTTTATTATACGAAGTACTTATATTTCTGAGGTTAGACGTCGTCTGGATCTTTAGTGGCTGCACCTCCAATATTCACTGCTCGCGTTCGCGTATTACCCATACAAGTTAACTTTTCACTAACAAAATGCATCTCTTCGCAAAATAGAGAATGAGCATTTCTGACCACAAGGTGGCAGTAAATATCAATGAATCGTTTGAATTGTGAGCAAGGGACTGTACATTTAGCAAAATCCTCCCGAATGTCACGCACTCGCGGACGAAAGAAACGCACAGTACGTTCCAGTTTTTGTTGTTCTCCAGGTGTATGGAATTTTATAAATCACTAAACGATTTGAATGCGTTTTAACTAAACATCACAAACACCATAATAACTGACTTCGCCAGAGCCCTTCTTAAAAAGAATCCTTTAGCAAACTGCATGTCAGGCAAAGTGATATTGGGTGTCAAGCTTCTACTATAACTGTAGTAGAGCACCTAGCAAAGTGATGGTTAAGCATTTCATTATACTACATACAGTATGAGAGACAAACCAAATCAATTAAAATAACATCAATCATCCAACATGCGTGTATGTTACGAATAAGATTTATCTTCTACGGTCTGACTGCACAAACCTAGAAGCTGACAGTTTCTGTGATCTTCCCTGTCGAAGAGAAACCCGAAGGAAGAAAAAAACCTACAGGTACATACATGTCAGGTGTTGCCGTTTTCAAGCCGGTGAGGTGCTGTCTCACAGTATTTTTTTTCAACCTTTACTTTCTTAAACAAACGAAAACCTGAGACCATGAGGAGACTGTAAAAGGCACAGTGACTCAGTGAGCAGCACAAATGGCATCGCTGGGTTGCCCACAGTGTGCAATTGTGTCTGCATGTGTCAAGGTTACTGTTAACCAGAACTGTAGACATTCTCACCCGTCAGGTTTGCAAGGGTATGAAAATAGTTCTGAGGAAGATGGTACTTGAAATTGCGCCATCCTAGCTAGTTGTGGGCTGCTTTCCCCAGCTGATCCAGCCCAAACAAACACAACACGATGCACTTTGAAATAAAGACACTTCTTTATTATCCCAGCCATTACAGTCTAACATGCCAGAATACGGCTTTCTCCAGCTCCAGTAGAACCTCTGAACATTTTGGAAATGTCTCAGGCTTCTTCTCTATGGGAAAGACCCAAGGAAAATTTGGGGACTTCCAGTTTCCATCCCACATAACTTCCTACAAACTATTTTTGACGCTTGTTAAACCTCTAAGGTTTTACACTTTTTGTTCTCTGAAACTAAT
This sequence comes from Brienomyrus brachyistius, assembly GCF_023856365.1. Classification (NCBI taxonomy): domain Eukaryota; kingdom Metazoa; phylum Chordata; class Actinopteri; order Osteoglossiformes; family Mormyridae; genus Brienomyrus; species Brienomyrus brachyistius. The sequence continues at coordinate 22,866 of NW_026043264.1, read as the reverse complement.
CCACAAAAAAAATAACATACGTGGCAACCCAGCTACAAAAACCCCAGAATTTATTTTGGAGTTTTCCACAAAGGAAAGTTCCCATCGCTGATGTGATAAGAGGTTAAAATAGGGTGAGGATTAGTGCAAGACTTACAAGCATCGTTACTGTTAGAAATACAACAGACTCCACCGGTGCTCCTAGTTTTCAATTGATTTTATATATCTCTCATAGGCTGCCTCATCCATTAGGGCATCTAACTCCGACGGCTTGTCAATAGTCATCTTGATCAGCCAGCCTACAAAAGAAATCAGAACACAAAAAAATCCATGCTGGTGATATTTCGCAAAATAGGGCCATCTTGGCACAGGTGTCCATTAGTGAACATTAGGGCTGAACGATTTATCAATTTCAAATTGAAATCGCGATTTGACGAAACACAATTAGCAAATCACAAAGGCTGCAGTTTAGCATGTGCATTATATGGCTCGTCTGATCCAGGGTTTAAAACTCAAGGTTAGTTTTACAAATTCGTGCCATCCTCCTTGTGTGACACTGATTCTCACCCAGCTCCCTGCGTACCTGTCATGCTCACCAAGCAGAAGTGACCCAAGGTGACTGCGTATACGACCACAAACAGCTAACATGTGAAACCCCCTATGAAAACAGTCGCGGAGCAAAAGAAAATGTCAACTCTGCTGCTGAGCTGTAAGTGAATTACCTGCGGACTTCATGGTCAGCGATGGTTTACAGAGACGTCCTGTTCTTAGGCGTCCAAGCAGCATTAGCTACAGGACCCATATCGTTGTATTTTTTCTTACTGGAATTGTTTTATTTATATTATTACTTTATTTAGCTTAACACAGTCATTTTATGATAAATTAGAACAAACATAAAACAGTTTTTTTTTTTTTATTTAACCCGTATGTACATGGGACTTTCAGGAAATGCTGTTACTTTACTAAGGATAAAAAAAGTTTAAGGGTTGTTTGCAAATGCAGCATTTAAAATGCGCGTGTAAAAATACAATCACTTTACAATGTTCGGGTCGCTAGTGACCCGGCATTTATTGGCATATAAATGACAGTGCCCATAGCAAATAATATGACCATCGATATTATAGGACACTGTCAAAGGTTCTGCTTGTTTAGAAATTCTTCTTAGTGTTCAGGAATGAGGTATCCAATAAACGTTTGCACAGTTACTCATTGGCTTGATTTTTACACACACATATATATATACATATATATATATACATATATATATATATATATATATATATATATATATATATATATATATATATATATATATGCCAGGTCATTAAAGATTCGAGGTACACAAGGGTTTAAAAAAGTAATAAATACATCTTGGAAGCAATTCATACCTTTAAGTTTCATCCTTGCATTAGAATATAGACCAGTCACAATCAAAATGTGACTCGTGTGGTAATGCTGAGTCATATGTTTTAAATCTAATACCACTCAGGAAAAACTGATGCTTGACATCGCAAATCAAATTGAAATCGCAATATCCATTACAAAAATTGAGCTTAGATACCTTCCCCAAATCGTTCAGCCCTAATGAAGATTATTCATTTTCTCCTTTGGTTTTCTCTGAGAATTTAGGGTGTCGGTTCACCTTTAAATTCCTTCATCTTTGACACACTGTGAAAGATGCTTAAGAATTAGCTCACCGTCCTTATAGCAGGATTTGTTGACAAGGCCCGGGTTGTCTGCCAGGTCCTGGTTGATTTCAGTCACTTCCCCCGTAAGGGGAGAGTACAATTCACTTGCAGCCTTCACGCTTTCTAGGGCCCCAAACTCATCTGAAATACGGGACACACAAGAGAATGCAACTGGTGAAACAGTTCAAGGTGCATGGAAAATGTTCTCAATTCTAAATGAACAACTCACCCATTTGATTAAGTTTGGTCCCAGGTTCTGGAAGCCCACAGTACACTACATCTCCTAGTGCCTCCTGGAATGCAGTACAATAATTATTATTAAAATGGAACAGGCCTGCACCTCTACTCAAAATTACACTGATTATATAGTCCAGCAAAAATATCTTATACAAAAGGACTCATCAGAGTCAACTTAACTTGCTCCGACTCAGACATAATTCAGCATTTCGACAAAACAATGAACCTCTTCGTTGAAACGTTTTCGGAATATTATTATTTGGCAAAAAAACATGATGCACTACAGACTGAACCCTTTGCCCTTGAATGGAAACGTATTAACCTAAAAAGGGCTGGGACGATTATTCGACGGAATTGACAATGTCAATTATAAAAACGCGTCAACGTGTAAGTGATAAGCAAACCTATTGTAGGGGAAAGTACTTTTTCCCCTCGGTAGCACGTTAACGCTGTCCTTTTAAGAATCGCGCAATAAAACAGTCTGTTAATCACTGAACTTTACTGTCCACCTGATGATCTCTTCGCCACTCGAGAGCTACAATATTTTACTTATTGGACCTGCGGCATGGATTTCATTTACAATACAAAGATACACACGCTACACACTGTAGCCTAAATTGTTCCTTGCTTACTGTAGTAAGCTTAACTATTAGCTACCTTTGCTAGAGTTTGTTAAAAACATGTTTCTCTAGTTGTGAAATCATTCCATATTTTAGCATCTATTTCAAATCAAATTGGTGTACTAAAATAATTAAGCAAAAACTATTACAGTGATTATTAACTTAAGTCTAACATAGAAATATTATTGAATCTCTTAAGATTTTCCTTTTTTGTTAATAATGCTGTAATGTTTAAGAAATGTTTTAATAAACTGAAATGTTAATGAGAATTTCAGATTTGTGGCGAAGGAGGTGAAGTGTTATATTAAAAGACTTAAAAATAATTGCTTGTCAATAAATTTATCATCAGATCAATCGAAAAATTTGTTGTTAGATTAGTGGAATAATCTAAAAAATAATCGCTATATTAATAGTTTAAAAAATAATTGTTTGAGACAGCACTAAACTAAGTACTGCAAGACCTTAACACATTTGTATTGTGCTGATGCGGTATAAAAATGCATGACTACAACGTGAAAACCTGAACTTTATTGTGAAGTATAGTTTGAATTACGAAAACACGTTAGCATTATGTGAAATAATATTTTATAATGACTGTCGACTGAAAATCACAACTTTGTTACGAAATACAATTTAGAGTTTATACATAGAAAATAAACCTTATTAAGAAATAAAATACCCTTTATGGGATTATTTAAAAATAAAAGAACACATTGATTATTATGAGTATTACAAACATCTATGGCGGTTTGTTTATCCTGAAATGTGCCAATAGCTCCTGATTTCTTCTTCTATTATTGTTTGGCAGATTCTGCATACAGAAGTGATTTACATGCTTATTTAAATAAGGTGCAAGAATGTGAGATCCGTATAAAAGCCGTCAGTCGAGACGCATTCGGAGACGCATGTTAAGGCCTGGTGTGGTTTGGAGAGCAACAGTGACAAAACCAAAAAGACGTTATTTACTGTTCACATGGTGTACATCATGATTTACTTATGTGCTAATTTCTGCTAGCACATTTTTGAAAGGTTCCATGTCATGTTAGCATCAAACTCTAGCGGAATTAGCTTCAACTAAACCAGACTGTTGGTAATATCGATGCCGTACATCAAAAGTCTTTCTGATTCTTCTCAGCTCCTCCCAACTCTGATCATTAGCCTGATTACAGACTGCCCTGGCTGTCTTCTAGCTATCAAGCAAAGCACCTCCGTTTACCATGTACTCTGAAGCAGAGAAGGGCTTGTGGTTTGACTGGTTTTCTCTCAAGGAGCATCAAGCGCCTTACATTAAAGGAGGTTAGCTGCACACTGCACATCTGAAAGTGAAACCACTATTTTGGCTAATGAATGATGAATGTACTTAAACGTGACCAATTATAAACAGCAGGCTGAGTCAACCCTGAGAGTGGAACCGCAGATGCAAACTTCTCCAATGTACTGACAACCCATCAGACATCACCCCGGTGGTCATTACGCAGAACAAACTTCTCGTCCATTTTCAAATGTAGTTCTCACATCCTTAAGTCTGAGAGCAGTTATCGGTCAATTTAATTACACCATAAACACCATCAGCAATTAAAGAAACAAAATACCGACCTGAGCAAAATTGCTGATGCCAACTATCCCAGTTCTATCCTCGACTCGCACCCACTCATGTTTGTCTGTGAACTTCAGACCTGCAGAAAAAATGCAAATGACAAGCCTATATGGAACGGTGACGTGGCCAAACCTTTTCTTGGCGAGTGATTTTCAGAGCATCAGGCATATACAAATCACGAAATAACTCCAATGATATGTTTAAAAAAAGTAAAGTCATGAAAAATATATTCCTGGCTGCAGCAGAAAAACTAAGACTATTGTTCCTGAAGGTGTGTCTCTTCCTCTGCAACCTGGTTATCAATATCTTTTTCAAGATGACAAATATTCATACCATAACACAGTATACTCGAGTGTTTCCTTTCCATTACAGACAAGTGTTATTCGCATTGTAAATGAACAACTTTCTCACAAACTATGGCAATGCTACCAAGAATGTGACTATTCCAAAATCCTACTAGGTCATTCCCAATATGGCCATGAGCTAAAGCTATGGAGTAAGATCGCTGTCAAAAATAACTCGTAATAATGTACGTCAAATGTACGCTTCACAAGCGTAAATTACGCTTGCGCTTCTGAAAAATACGCTTGCTTCTGAAATTTACGCTTGCGCTTCCGAAAATTACGCTTGCTTCTGAAATTTACGCTTGCGCTTCTGAAAATTACGCTTGCTTCTGAAATTTACGCTTGCGCTTCTGAAAATTACGAGTGGCTTCTCAAGCGTGAACAACCTGTCAAAAACCGTCATTGGAAGTACAAGGCATTCTCTATCGAGGAAGAAACAATCGATTTTTGTTACTGTATACGCATGTGCCAGAAAGATAGAGAATCAACCAAACGCGCCGAATTCACAGTTATTTCTATTAGTTTACTTGTTGTTGCACAACACTTTTTCTCGGTGTACAGAATGTAAAAATATTAAGGTAAAGAATGTTATACTTTATTCATAGTAATTATAGTTGGTTATTATTTATTATGCAGACGTATGTCACTGCTGCTGTCCAGTAATGTGTCAGGCTAAGTTGTTAATAGTCTCATGTATATGAGATGGACATTTAAGTACACACTGTTATTTTCTGATAAATAATAAACAGTGTACTGTAGCTATGGCTAACAATTAATTTTGTTTTCATAAGAATAAGATTTTTCATACAGCTTAGGGTTCAGTGAGCACAAACCACTTCACGGGCATGTAGTAGTTATTAAGTTTTGTTGATATTTGCTTTGAAAATTATTTGTTATTTGCTTTAACAGGTATCATTGGTGACACAAGTGCTGGACAGACTCAGACACAGTATAATTTCCATTTTAAATCAACCACAACAGGATTTGGACTACTTCTTGTATGTCATAAATCAGGAAATGTTTATATTGACATCTGCTTCAACAGTTTTTGATATTCCGTTTGAAATTATAAATACTTTGTCTGACCTTCAAATAAAGCTGCAGAGAAGCCTTGCACAGGAGGACTTTGTTGCCTTTGTAAGGCAAGGGTGTGAGGGTCGTGGTCGTCCAAATTTTGTGTTTTCAAGTGAACTGCTTGGATTGCTAACTGATATGCCACTCTCAGTGGCTTGTATTGCAAATATATTAGGTGTTAGTGAGGCAACCATCTTTAGACGTATGAGGGAATTGGGCTTGTCAACCAGGTCTACAAGCAGAAGGACACAGAGTTCAGTGGAGTCGTGTCAAAGAAAGCCTGCACAGAGTTGACGCTTCTGGAATTTTGGAAAGGATGACTCAACTTTCACCAAAAATCACCAGCATGACCAAAGTTCACCAAATTTTGTGCTGTATTAATAATTTCAGCTAAATGAATCTACAAACAAAAATAAAGATAAATTTAAAAAAACATATGCATACAACACAACATAAAAAGTTTAATACATGTCATAGACATTCCAGATCTCTGTATACTATGCAAAATACACATTTCTGCAATGACAGAAATTAAGACAGTAATAACACATTATAAATAATAACCAACTATAATTACTATGAATAAAGTATAACATTCTTTACCTTAATATTTTTACATTCTGTTCACCGAGAAAAAGTGTTGTGCAACAACAAGTAAACTAATAGAAATAGCTGTGAATTCGGCGCGTTTGGTTGGTTCTCCATCTTTCTGGCACATGCGTATACAATAACAAAAATCGATTGTTTCTTCCTCGATAGAGAATGCCTTATATGTCCAATGATTTTTTTTTGGTTTTTGACAGGTTGTTCACGCTTGAGAAACCACTCGTAATTTTCAGAAGCGCAAGCGTAAATTTCAGAAGCAAGCGTAATTTTCAGAAGCGCAAGCGTAAATTTCAGAAGCAAGCGTAATTTTCGGAAGCGCAAGCGTAAATTTCAGAAGCAAGCGTATTTTTCAGAAGTGCAAGCGTAATTTACGCTTGTGAAGCGTACATTTGACGTACATTATTACGAGTTATTTTTGACAGCGATCTTACTCCATATAAAGCTAAATCATGTCATTCAAAACTGTGCTTTATAGTTGTCAGTGTTATCACTAAGCTCCCAAATGATTCTTTAAGCACAATACAGGCAATACAGGTACCTAATATCCCAAGGCGGGTATGGTAAACTACATGGTAAACTACAATACTTCAACTGTTAGACAATTCATAACATTTTTTTTTTGCTAAGATGACAAAATTCTTTCTCTTTTACGCAAACAAGAGGAACGGGATGATTATTTTCTCTAAAACTAGTAAGCAGATCACACTTGTTCATTCAAATTATACAATAATGACAGTGACACAGTTACCTAATAAATTTAAAGTAAAAAGTGTACGAAATTACGTATAGAATAAATACATGAAGAAATGCTTTATTATAGTCATTAACAGACAGTTTCACGACAGGTGTCCTTGAGGTTAACATCAAGCTACACGACAGCTTCATAGCTAACTTTCGAGCATGTCCGCAATTTGTTAAATACTTCAGATAGCTTCTTTCACTTTTTAGAGGAAGAAAATAAAATATAGTGAGCAAAAGTGCAGGGGTATTTAAAAAAGCTAGCTCTTTGATAAGGCAAATGGTGCAACTGCTCACCTGCAGCCAGGCGAGAGGCTGTGCTCAGTGTTCGGGGATGAAGATGGGTCTTGGACAACAGCCTGGATGAAGGTGCTACTATAGTTCTGGAGACCAAGGGCAAGGCTGAAGGGAAACTTTGTAGCACGCAGCGCAGCCCAACGCACGCCGCCATCTTGGCTCGTTCTGGATTGGAATGTGGGGCGCGCTCATGTGAACGCGCAGTGCGCGCACGTCAATATGAGCTTCGCAGCACGCTGTAAATCGCGCTTCGCAAATCATTCATTCATCAGTTTACTGGGAATTAACGGGCCTACGTCCATGTACATATCGCCAGCACGATATAGTACATTTGAAATATTCTGAGTTCAGAGTATATTTATGTCTTAAGGTGAATCCTAAGATAACAACACGGAAATTAATAGTGCGATTTTTTTGTTTTTTCTGTTTTGTGAGGTAAACCAGTTAGCAACACTGGGCAACTGAAAAACTTCATCCCCAACAGATTTACCCGCCCAAAAAGGCGACACCAAGTGGAGGTGGAAGAGCCATATTCCTATCATTAAACATGACGGGCCGCCCAATCCATCTTCCCCTAAACGGTTTGCCTTGACCTGTACTGTTCTAGGACCGCATTGTTTTAACCTGAAGTTGAGCCAGGACAGCGGAAACATTTGGTGTCCATGTGCCATTCAGACTGATGAGAAAGGGGTCTGATCAGCGGCTAAGACGGCACATACCAAGAAGTGTGAACTCAAAAATGACGATCAACTAATCCCTGCAGGAGAGCTGCAGTGCCTGATACGGTTTAATGACAAGTTTGAATAGTATTGCAGTTTGAAGAATGTGATATTGTAATGCCATTGAATGCACTTCGTAAACCACATTTAATTTGTAATAATTCCCCAGATTCATAGATAGATATACTTTAATTGTCCCCATTTGGAAATTGTTTGCAGAAGAATTGCAAGGCATTTCATCATAGCAGCCCAAATTCACAGATAAGACATACAAATGCCCATACACATTACAGCATTAGAGACATCAACAGGTATACTCACACACATACACATCACAGCCTTAGAGGCACCAGCAGACATACTCATACACATCACAGCCTTAGAGGCACTAACAGGCATACTCATACACATCACACCGTTAGAGGCACCGACAGGCATACTCATACACATCACAGCGTTAGAGGCACCAGCAGGCACTCATACACATACATATCACAGCCTTAGAGGCACCGACAGGCATACTCATACACATCACAGCCTTAGAGGCACCGACAGGCATACTCATACACATCACACCGTTAGAGGCACCGACAGGCATACTCATACACATCACAGCCTTAGAGGCACCAGCAGGCATACTCATACACATCACAGCCTTAGAGGCACCGACAGGCATACTCATACACATCACACCGTTGGAGGCACCGACAGGCATACTCATACACATCACAGCCTTAGAGGCACCAGCAGGCACTCATAATCATACATATCAAAGCCTTAGAGGCACCGACAGGCATACTCATACACATACATATCACAGCGTTAGAGGCACCAGCAGGCATACTCATACACATATCCATACACATCACAGCCTTAGAGGCACCAACAGGCATACTCATACACATACACATCACAGCGTTAGAGACCCCAATAAGAATACTTACACACATACCCATAGACATTACAGCATTAGAGACACAAATTTAATACGCATACTCATACAGAAACCCCTACAAAAGTTAAAAGGAATTTTTAAATAATGATAACAACTCATCCATCCATCCATTTTCCAAACCGCTTATCCTACTGGGTCGCGGGGGGTCCAGAGCCTATCCCGGAAGCAATGGGCACGAGGCAGGGAACAACCCAGGATGGGGGGCCAGCCCATCGCAGGGCACACACACACCAGTCACTCACAAGTGGCCTATAGTATAAGCTTGCACTCTCTTAAATATGTATACATTTCTCTCAGACATATATATATATATATATATATATATATATATAACCCACCTTTATCTCCTAATGTCTGGCACCAACCACCAAAGTAAATTCCTTGCATGTGTGAGCGTACTTGGCAATAAACTCTATTCTAATCTGAAACAACTTCTTGTTGCAGTACAATGAGTAGATTAATTGTGCAAGCAATACAAATTTCCATGCTAGTCCACATATGGAGAGCTATTTTTGTACTCAGAACCACATATTTATATAGCAACAATTTTAAAACCGAAATTCAATGGAGACAAAACCATTAATGATTAAGTTTATTACTGCTGAAATCACCTTCTTACAAATGAAACTTTCATTTGCTGCATTTCATCATTGGCAAAGAGAATGGATGAGAATATTAAAATATAGGTGATGGACAATGCATTTTAATGTATTTTCTTCAAAAATAAAAATCTAGTTTAAGAGCTAGTTTTGGTGCTCATTTTGTGGCAATATATATCACACCACAAGCAAAAGATATAGCAGACAAAAATGATTAAATCCATTTATTTGATCTTGGAAAAATAGTTTAAAATAGCACTGTGTCAGTGAAACTTGCAAGATTAACAGCATATCCAGTTAAATTACCTGTAGGAGAAACGGTGAAAAATTCAAACTGATTTAGACAGACAATGCTAATCCTGACTGATTTCTCTGCAGAGGAGGGTCCACATTAGACAGATGTGCCCTCGGCAGGGGCGGACGTTTTGTTATCATCAGGCTTCATGGCAGGGAAGAGCAGTACTTCCTGTAAAACAAATGCAATCACAGTCTGACACAAAGGCAGGTAGTACAGAGGTTGTGCACACATCATATAAACACAATGGACACATCGCAGACGCAATGGAGACATCTAAAAGCCAGGTCATACGTTACTTTTCCACGTGCATTTCCGGGCAACGGACAATCATGCACGTGGCAACTTATCTTCATACTACATCTGACTGCGGAATGCGGATGGTTGCAGTTGGTGCATGCATGCAGCAGTGATATTCCAGAGAAGGAGAGGGCAGATGCATTGCAACAAACTCAGATACAAGCAGTGTAGTGAAACAGACACATTTTTATGAACAATTTTAAAGTTATAAGTCTAAGCCTTAGCAGTATAAAGGCATATAAGGTATTTTGAAATCCTTACTACATTAAGCATTATCTGGGGATCAGACCCACCTGGTAAATTTTAAATCGGCAATATGTCAAAATGCCAGAAGTGTTGCTTTTTAAAATACCATATACCTCGTATAATGTTCGGACAGTATGACAAATTGGATATGTTAGTACCCCTGACATTCCTCCTACAGCTGCTCACCATAACTACAAGAGCTATTCTTCCTCTACTCTTGTGTCATTGACCGCTGATCTGTGAAAATTGGTGCTGCCACCTACTGGAAATACCTAATCAATTATCTTGCACATGTACGGTTGAACAGATGCACACGGTTTCTTTCAGACGTAAAAATCTGGGCTACACACGCACAAACCGCAGCCAACCCGATGACGAAATTCACACCACTTCCCTTTCATCTGCAACCAAAAGCGCACGTGGAAAAGTGAAGTATGAAGTGGCCATAACAATACAGTAAAATGTCGTTATAATGGACTTGCTTATAATGGAATATTGTCTATAATATCCACTGGTCTCGGGCGTGCGCCTTTAAGAACATGCAGAAAAAGCATCGGATATAGCGGACTAGCGTATAACGGAATTTCACTTATAATGGACAAACAATTTGGTCCCCAAGGCCGCTTTTAACTGTAGTTTTGTTCGTTATAACGGACATGCAGCTCCGCCTACAAGGCGTGTGGCGTGCCGGTGATATCCAGCGCAGATACGTAGTCAGGATTATTAATAGTCACGCATCTGGTCAGGTAAAGTTGGATTGGTACATGTACAATATACTAATCTATACCACAAGTGCGTCTGCTAGGGTGTGGCATGAGTAAATGGTGTCCTGTAGTTGTGTTCTGGGCAGACAGTGACTTTGGATATAACAGTGTTTTGCCAGGTCCCTTGAAGTCCTTTATAACTGGATTTTACTTTAACCTAAACAGAACGGCAAATTTCTTCATGTTCTTTAGTACACAGAAACATACTTTGATGTTGTTGGAGTCTGTGAGGAACATGGTGAGACGGTCGATGCCCATTCCCCAGCCGGCCGTCGGTGGAAGGCCGTACTCCAGGGCCGTGCAGAAGTTGTCGTCGATGAACATGGCCTCATCATCACCTTCGGCCTTGGCCTGGTTGAAAAAGCAAGTGAAATAAAATAATTCCACCATTTATAAGAACTAAATAAGACAAAACTTACATTTCATACAAACATCACATGCATACGTTACCTTTATATACCAATCAATGAGTTGTTTGATTACTGTTAATAAATATCATCTACTGACACAATTATCACGGCTGCATCACATGTTCAGACCTTGGCCTGCTGCTCAAACAGCTCCCTCTGTCTGATGGGGTCGTTCAGCTCAGTATATGCATTGCAAATCTCCTTCTTCATCACAAAGAGCTCGAAACGCTCTGTGAGTCCTTTCTGCGAGCGGTGCCTGCAAGCATGGGGAGGCAAAACGACTGTTGTATCACTTTGAAAAAGCAGTTGGTGATCAAAGCCATTTTCAGGCTAGTGGGGGCGTGCTCGCTGGGTTTAGAGCAGGCGCTTACCATTTGGCCAGGGGACTCATGATCTGGGGGTGGTCACAGATGAATGTGGGGTTGATGCAGGTGACCTCAAGAAAGTCACCCACGAGCTGTAAAGGTAAACTCGTATGATGAGATTGTTATGTCAACACCAAGGTTGGCATCTCAGAGGCCTTATGCAAGCAGAAAACGTACCTTGTCAAGCAGGCGGGCAGTAGTCCTAGGGGGCGGACACTCCACTCCCTTCTGGGCACAGAGGTCATCAAAGTACTTGCGGGTCTCTGAGGCAAGGGAGCAATGCGTGAAATGCATGGAGAGTACCTTAAGTATATACCGACAGGAGGTCAAAGTGGCCCAAAGTAATCTGCAGTACTGTGCAATAGTCTCAGGCAGTCAAAAGAAATGTTTAAAGCCATTTCTCTGGGCAGTATGCGCACATTTGCTCAGAATAAAGAAATACTTATCAGCAGAAAAACTTTGTAAAAACTTTGCCTATTCCGCCAAATTACAGGTACCTTGTAGGATGGCTAGAACACCGTTTCTGTTCCGAAACCTCTCCTCAGGGGCACCCCAAACGTTACATGTATTTATTAAATTTCACCACCAGCTCAGTTAATTAATTTAATTACTTAAAAAAAAGTCAATACTGAATATATGAGGAGCGCTAGTGGTTGAAAAATTGCAAGAGTCAAAAAATACACAGATGTATTGTATAGTTGCTGGAAATAATGGGGTGATTTTAGCAAAAGTTTTGAAATGGCTAAGCTGATACTTTGACAGGCATAATAGCACAGTTTTACACTAAAAGATCATTTAAGTAACATTTTCTTTGCCTGCACAGTACTGTGTGTCGGCAGTTTAGCGCTCTTGGAAAGCGTTCGTCTTCACTGTGTTCTTTAAGACTAGTGCTCATTCCGACAAAAATACTTAAATGCTGATTGATTTTTCCAAACACTAACCTTCAGAGTCATAAGAATCTGTGGGTGGGAATTTCACACCCATCTCCTTCTCCAAGTCATGAACCATGCTGATCCTTTTGAAAGGGGGAGTGAAGTCAATCTCATAGGCCTGACCCTCTGGCCCATCGGGATGATAGGTCAGCTTGTACCCGCCCGTGATATGCTTGACCATTCCTACAAGGGCAGGTGTCACAAGGAACATCAGTGCAAGACTCCACAAAGCAACCCAGCGCAAACCCAAAGGACTGTCCTCCTCACAGCTACTCCGCCCGTGACTGACCTGAGAGCAGCTTCTCAGTGATCTCCATCAGGTCATGGTAGTCGGCATAGGCCATGTAGAACTCGCAGGTGGTGAACTCGGGATTGTGGGTGAGATCGATGCCCTCATTTCGGAACTGGCGGCCGATCTCGTAGACGCGGTCGATCCCCCCCACTACCAGCATCTGCACCGAGACGGGATGTTAGCAGGGTGAAGTCGGGTCTAGTTGCGGCGGACAGCTTTCAAATAAGCATGAAAGTACTTCAACAATTTCTTACTACTAAAAACAAAAACGATGGAACCTTTAACTTTAATCACAGTTTCCCTACCAGTAGGAACAAAGTTCATATTCAGATTCATTATTGATCCCTGAGGAAATTATGTGGGTTCAGTTGCTCCCGGACAGTAAGATAAGTAACAGGTAAAATACAATAACAAATAATACAAATTTGTAATATCAAAATTACAAATGGACAAAATATTACAATAACCAAAGATACAAATCGGCCAAATTACAAAGGGAACTCAATATACAAACAGTATTATATAATAATATATAAAATAACAATATTCTAATATGTTACGTAAATTACCTATATACACTGACTACAGATTCTTATAGACTGATTTCTAGCAAGCAGCACTATTTTAAAGAAAATATATATATATGCAATAAATGGTCCTGCCCTGAACTGTATGTAACTCGTGAGTGGAATGACAACACTGAATGAAGCCTGTAGAACCAGACGGTATATTCTAGAACAGTGGTTCTCAAACTTTTTGCAATAAGTACCAGCTCAGAAAATATTTGGCTCTCCAAGCACCACCATACTGACCATTATGCATTAAAATACAGCAGTGTAGGCCTTATTATACCTGTAACCAAATATAGTTTACATATGTGGTGATTGTATTCCTAATATAAATGTTAACAACTGCACTGCATTTAAACACGCACAGCAGAGGGGCACATCAACTGCACTGCATTTAAACACGCACAGCAGAGGGGCACATCAACTGCACTGCATTGAGAATACTGCTAATGCTCCAAAACCTTTTTTTTTTTTGAAATAAAGACAAAACCTAGTTAAAACTTAAAATTTCAGTGATTTCATGGTTAAGGGTTATCATCATATTTCATCTTCATGAAACAACATCAGAGACTCCCGATGTACCACAGTTTGAGAACCGAGGTTCTAGAGAATCACCGTCCATACAGTCGTCACAAGCCGACACTGAATCGATAGCAAGTGACCAGGTGTATTTTTTTCTCAGCATTCATTCATAAATGCCAAACATATCCCAGCAGCAGCCCAGCAGAGTCTGCATCTGACATTCGTCTCACCTTGTGGTACAGCTCAGGGGCAATCCTCATGTAGAGGTTCATGTCCAGCTCGTTGTGGTAGGTGATGAAGGGTCGAGCTACGGCACCCCCTGGGATGAGGTTCATCATGGGCGTCTCGACCTGCCAAAGGGGAATGTCAGTCACCAGCACACCGGCGGCACTTCCTACTGGGCATGAAATTAAAACGTGTCTTTCATTGTCCACCCCCTTTTGGTCAATTAAACATCGCTTTTTTCAGACCTCATTATCTTAGCAATTAATTTAATCAAATTAAACCACAACACATTGTTCCTGCATCGTTTTAATTAATTCTTAATGTTGTCGAATTACCTTCATAACCTTAAATAATGTGAAAATTCATTAGACTGCAAGGTTTGATGCACACTGCAGGATGCTGCTCTCACCTCCAGAAACCCCAGCTGGTCAAGGAAGCTACGCAAGTAGGTGATGATCTTGGCACGGGTCACAAACTTTTTCTGCACATGGTCATTCAGGATCAGGTCTAGGTAGCGTTGACGGAATCGTGTTTCCTTCAGGAAAAAAGTCAAAGTGTCAGTGACAAAAATGTCTCAGTTAACCGAGGTTAGGGCAAAGTTAGGTCACGAGAACATTTTTGTCCCCTCCTTTCAGCACTAGAAAACGTGGTCAGACCCTGATGGAGTAGCCTGCATCCTGTTATAGCTAGACATGCACCGATCGACCGGCCAGGGACCAGAATTGGCCGATTTTCAGCATGCTCAGCGCAGACCAGAGACCGACCAGCCAGCCTCATGCATTTCCAATATTGAACCGGTCCGCTTTATGCATACACCACACGCCCTACACACAGCAGTGCAGGCAATAGCCTCACAGCCAAACGCAAACATGCTGTTGGTGTGGAAATTCTTCACTGTGATTGAAAATGATAAAGCTTGCAATTTGTAATACATATAGAGTTAAAACTGTGGGGAACCATTCCGAAAACGTGGTGAAACATCAGAGGTAAACTTTAAAAGCTGATTATTAAACATATACTAGATAATCTTGAAATGGAATGATCATTAAAATTGTAAAGCTAGTTAAGATTTTCTTCCTATGACAGTAAAAATGTTTTAATGAAACTTTAACCCCCTGCGCTACAACGTCCGTACAGAATGAAGGTATGAAAAAACCCGATCTTAATCTAGCAATGTAAGAATTGGACATGCATAACATAGGATGTTGGTATTGTTAATGTTACCATGTGCCCATTATTATTCAGAAGATTAAAGTACACCTCTGTTTTATTTGGACTTTTTTATGCAGAGGAAAAGGGTCAATGTAGTATCTGGTGAATGTAAGCAAACTGGAAAATATAAGTAACTGACATTTGTTTTATTTGACTCTGTTGCAGCTGCTCTTGTTTGGTAAAGTAAAATATATCAGATAAAGTTGGGTGTACAGCAACACATTTTCAGTTAATTGTTCATTCTACCTCTTTCCAGTCACAGAACACTATTCTGAGACTTGTTTAAGTGAGAAATCCTGTAACGTAGTGCATTTTTGGGGAGCAGCATGTTGCTCAGTGGGCTAAGCCTGTGTGCCTGTAATCAGAAGGTCGCAGGTTCAAACCCAGCCTCAGCCTGTGGGTCCTTGAGCAAGGCCCTTAACCCCCAGCTCCCTGGGTGCCGCTACGGGTGGCAGCCCTTCGCAGACAACTTCCTCTATGAAAAAAAAGGAAGTTGTGGGAGGCGTAAAGACAATTTCCCTACGGGGACAATAAAAGTATTGATTATTATTATTTTGGGGGAAACTGTAAAGTTTAACTACTTCGAAAAAAAAATGCATTGAAGAAAAGTTTATTTTGTTTATAAATGCTGTCAATTACAGTTCTTAGAACGAAAATAATTGGCAAATCTCAATATCGGCAAGTGACACTTGCAAAAAGAATAAAATAAATTTGCAATTTTCTTAGCCGATTCCAATTTCCATCGGTGCATATAACCCTTCTTTATTTTCATTGCTCCTCACTGCATTGTAAAGCCCACCTCCACTCCTGCATCCGCTGGCATTTGGCCTGGAGTGAGGCTTGCACTCCCCATCATCCCTTCATACCCATGTCGTTCTTTACATTTATTTAGGAAATGTTTTTATCCAAAAAGGAAGCAAAGTCAGACAGTCCCTGGAGTAAATGGGGGTTAAGGGTCTTGCTCAAGAGCTATAATAAATAATAATAATAATAATAATAATAATAAAAATAATAATAAAAAAAAACACTCTGGCAACCCTGGGATTTGAACCAGCAACCTTCCGATCACAAACACAGGTCAGCAGAACGGGGTGAAGCATGCCAGTGCATATCTCCCACCGCGGCTCACCTTGTCCTTTAGGCCAAAGTGCAGGTGCGGAAGCATGTGGAGACAGGGAGACAGCAGGGTCATCTCGATGGGGACAATGCTCAGCTCGCCCTTTTTGGTCTTCCCGGGGTTACCACGGACACCGATGATGTCTCCACGGCGGAGCTTGTTGTTCACGGCCACAAAACCTTCCTCCGATTTGTAATTCCTGGTGTGACAGAGGGTGAACAGAAAAGGATGCCAGTTTAGATTAATGGGATTTTCTTTAGAACCCATATATTGGCTCTATATGTAAAATTAAGAACAATACAGTACAGCTATACAAAACACTTTAGAATTGTAGAA
Source organism: Brienomyrus brachyistius (assembly GCF_023856365.1). NCBI lineage: Eukaryota > Metazoa > Chordata > Actinopteri > Osteoglossiformes > Mormyridae > Brienomyrus > Brienomyrus brachyistius. The sequence continues at coordinate 5,828 of NW_026043264.1, read as the reverse complement.
TAAAGTATAATATTTACATTACTTATTTAGCAGATGCTTTTTTTATCCAAAGCAGGGTCAACACAAGCTTGCTCAAGGACCCAGTGGTAAAATCTCTCTGCCAACACTGGGATTTGAACCAGCAACCTTCCTATCATAGACACAACGCCCCCAACCCACTGAATCACACACCAGCCCCATAGAAGAATGATTTACTGGTAGACTAGCAGCATGACAGTTCAGAGGTACATACCTGGAGTTGGCCATCACCTGCAACTTTTTGCCCTCCCCCCGGAGGTCATAGAACAGCAGCTTGGCACCAGAGGCCCTCTTGGCATGAACACGACCTGTCAGTTAGCACATGGTTGCTATGAAGACGACCAGAAGTGGACAGTTCAAGTACAAAAAGTAAAAGTTCAGACCAAGATTTTATTTTGACCAACCAGTTGAGGACTGTGACTCTTTATACTCAACTGATTGGTTGAAACAAAATCTTGGTCAAGGGTTTTACTTTCTGGACCTGAACTATCCACCTCTGAGGACAACACAATGACACCAGGGTCCCACAGGCTCCTACCGGCCACATTGAGGACAACGTCCATCAGCTGGTCCCCGGGCTGCAGGTTTTGGTACTTTTCAATGAACTCTGTGAGTGACAAGTCCACTTTGAATTTGTGAGGGTAGGGGTCTTCCGACGTGTCTTTCAGTGACTGGATGGCTTGCGTACGTATCTTGTAGTATTGCTGTGGTGAGAGAGTACCATTCAGATGAGACAACAAGCAGGACAAGGACAAGAGCTTGCTGGTCCTTTTCTATGATGTGATCAAGTTATCAACTAATTGTATGAACAATGACAGAGGAAAGCCTTTGTTGCAAGACTAGTAGTACAAAATGGTAGGGACATAAAATATACCAACAGCAGAGAGTTGGCATTGTGATTTCTGATGCATACTGTGAGAGAGGAAACAATGCATGTCCAGATACATAAGATTAGAACGAGTCACATTTCTGCTTCATAGGATGCAAATAAAAAAATATCAGAAATCACTGGTTAAAATCAGACATTCTGTTTATCCATGTTCTTCACCAGTACACTCTCAACGAGCCTGGGGCATTTTCCACACAGCCAGTGTATGTGGCGAGGGACACCCTGGGCTGGGTGCTATCAGAGGTGGACACTTCAGGCAAGTTAAAATTTTCGTCTGGATTTTTACTTATTTCAATCAACCAACTGAATACTCTGACTGTAACTCTGGACAACCTTATCCAGGAGGAGCTGCTGTATGTGCAGGTTTTCGCCATAACTTCCTAATTAGATTACTAATTTGAGGACTGATTGGCTAAAGAGTACTCACACCTGGATTTGACCAGCTGACCCAAACCCCTAGACTATGGGATCGTAACACTGCATACAGACTCACTGGTCCTTTGTAGATTAGACTGGCTGCCCCTGTTGTATACTCAACTGGGTGACAAACAAATCCCTGGTCTGAATTTTTACTTTATGGACCTGAAACGTACACCTCTGGATGACACTGCATCTCAGGGCACACAGCATGATAACACTGCAATATGGCTGTACACATAAGGACTGTCAATCAAAGATGAGCAACCATTTTACAGAGGAACCTAAAGATGAGATTCTACCAGGTTTTCAAGGTTAAATATCTAAAAATAGTTGAATTATTAAATAGTATCAGTATATATAACAACAAAGCTCCCTGTCAGCCACATTACGCTAGGGGATTGTTTCTATGAATTTGGGAAATGTGGGAAGGAATATCTAAATGGGTTTCTCCTTCCCTGTATGATACAGGCAAACAAAGGTCTTAGGAAGATTACGTGACAATATATCTTTTGATAGCTTGAACAGGGCTTCCCGTTTTGTTATGTGAGGGCCGATCAGCTCCTCTATGTGGCGTCACTCAGAATTTGTAAACAACTCACGTTGGGGTCTAGAGACTCCTCGTCGGCACTGTACAGGTTCTGTTCCCCCTTGTCCTCGTTCTCTTTTTTCTGACCGGTTTGCTCTTTGGCCTTAGCTTCCTTTTCCGCTGCCTTCTTCTCGGCTTTCTGGCGCCTCTTCAGCTCACTGGGAAGAAAGGAGGAAGCGAACAAGATGAGCTTAGCTACAGCCAGGTTAAGGTTAAGGGGATGGCAAAAGGTTGGTCGTTTTTTTTTTCCTCTGGGTAGAGGGAAAAGCTACCAACCTTTTGTCATCTTGCAACCGAGTCCCCAGTAGACGAGAGGGGATGGCAGTTGTGTTTGGGAGAATTAAATTTGACCTCTGAACCCCGACCCCCAAAGATCGGAACACCTGCTGCCTGGCATATTTAACGAGAGTCAGCATGGTGTGATGAGCTGAGCTATCAAACTAGTCCCGTCACTGCGCAGACCTAGAGAGACAGACACAGATATTCATAGAAAAGTCACTGTGCCTATCTTGGTCTGCCAACATTTCACATGACTGTAGTATATCCTGCTGCTGGATAATAGAGGGGTTTTACCTAGAGCTCCCAAACGTTCGTTGGCCGTATTGCTTAGCTACATATCAAGTATACGTTAGGACAGTCATGCAATAATGTGCTAAGAAATCAAGTATGTCTTATCTTATTAAAATGACGGGTAAAAAAACAGATACGCTGCCTCAATTTAATTTAGTCTATTTCCTACATTTTAGTTACACTGCAGTGTCTAGTTGGCTACCAAACCGACATAAGCACATCGATCGGTCACTTCACGTTTAACTCAAAAGCATACGATGCTCCTCAGTCTGAATTTTCGTCTAAATCAATCATGACTATTTCTCGATATTCTGCTTACAAAAACGACAGCCCTCCCCTCTTAGATAACATTAAGCAAAACTTCTTTGAGCATGGTTATTTCGTACACGTCAAAATATTCAAGGATAAAGTAGTCCACTAGTGCCAACAGCGTCACATTACGGACTATAGGAACAGGGTAGGCACACTGCGTTTTCATATCAGTATCTCACGGGAATTGGAGTACTCTTTCAACAGATACCATATAAACTGAATGTGAAATAGCAAAAATAAGACTACAAGTAACAGTCATACTGAACAGCTCAGTGACGCAAGGATCGACGGGATTTGTATTTCTTCAGATCCCACGTGCAGCTCAACTCAGACTCGGTATCCCGGCTTTCAATTCGTGAACCTGATGCAATTTTTGTGCAACGATAAACCGCGTAGCATGGAAGCTAGCCGGTTGTATGCGGTTAATATATTTGTTCATATAATCTTTTTCAAATTTAGCATCAGTATACATGAAATAACACTGTGGTGCGTCTACTCACTTTTTGCTAACTTTGGTCTCCCCATCGGATAATACCACGTCCGCCATGATCCCCTGCTTACAGTATGGGAAACAGTACAAAGCACTACGAAGAAATGCTCTTCCGGGCAGCTGCGGAAGAATATTTAGCGACGCTGCGTGGAGGTGGGATTAAATACGTCATGCATGACTAAGCCCTGAAGGATGTTGCGTTACTCAATCATGTTATCGGATTGTTAATGTACAGTATAACTCTATCGTTCCCGGTATATTTCATGATGAAAATGTTTCATTTATTGCGTTAGATTTATGTACTTTGCTCGCTTACACTTTTTTGTAAGACGTTTTAATTTTTTAGTTAGACCTGCTCATGAACCCACATTTCCTCAACTTTAGTTTTTAAATTAATATTTTATAATTGTACAATGCGTGTTTTCCAGCCGTTGGAGTGAAAATACCAGCCATTTTGTTCCGGATCACGACATCCCCTAAACTCACTAAAGCCAAGCTAATGTTCACAGTCAAATCTTAAAGATATAACAATATTAATAAACTCTCACACAGTAAATAACACAGATGGAAAAGAAAAACTTAAAATCTATTTTTATTGATATAGATAGCAGCAAGTATACAGAAATATAATTGCAAGAGTATACAAATGTCTTGACAAAAGCAAAATACATATATTTCTCCATTTTAATAATTAGTTGTTCACCTAGGTAGCTAAACACACATAGGCAAACTATTCTCCAGACTCCTCCCAAATCAGTGCTGTTTGTCAACTACTAAAGCTCAGAAATAAAGGACACATCTACAGGTGATAAAGCAAGCGTTCACATCAAAACAATGGGTTAAAGGGACACACAATGAGAATGGTGCAAAAGCTGACCGATAATACTTTCAAAAGGCAAAATAAAACGAATATAAACAAAAGACACACAAAAACGCTGGTGATGGGTGTGTTTAAACTTTCAGTGAAATTTTTTAGGTCATGTTGATTGGTTATGAGCTCTCTAACCCCCCACCCCCTCTACCCACAACCCACCCCGGCCCCAGGGCAACATGGCCAACTGCCTTGGCGTCAAACAAACAAAAAAGAAAAAACCCATAAGTTACATAAATAAATCAGCATAATTATAATATTTAGTCATAGTTTCCCCTTCCTCTTGTAATGAAAAATCACAAGTGGCTAACAAGAAAAAAGTAGTAACAGGTTTACAGTTGTACCAAATCAAGCTGCATAGCAGTTTGACACAAGACTTCAACTGTAGGTAAGTCTCACAAGATAAATTCAATGCTTTTGTAAAAATGAGTTATACAAAAAAAGAACTCACAGATGCACCCACTTACGGGGTCTCTGGATAGGGAGGGGAAAGGGACAGGTTATTCTTTATGGGCAATAGTCCACCACACACATCTGATGCAATGGCTTGCAAGTCATTACTGAAAATAACATCCACTAACATCTGTACCACTGACAAAAGGAAATAGGCAGCATTGGTACAGGAAATTACATTTTGATTAAAAACACATAAAAGGTTCGTCAAGGCACAGACATCTCAAACAATGTACTAACTGATAGCCTGAAATACTCTTGCCATCTGCTTCACATTCCAAAATATGAAATACCATCTTTCAACTTACAATGTAGTTCTTTAAACGTCTTAACAGTTAGGTGTATGTACATGAGTATGCAAATGAATATGTTTTTCTTGCGCAATTATGGTTCCATCCAAACATCTCAAAGACCATCAAGGCAAAAGAAATGTCCCCTAAAAATTGGCCCCCTAAAACACAACTATTAATATGTAATATTTAAAAACAACAGTGTGCTTGAGATTTGGAAGGAAAAATACGGGTCATTGTGTTTATTCTTATCAAATAAATTTTACCAAATTCCACTGCCAAAATATTTTTATGTATAAGAATATATAAAGAATGTCTTAATTGGTCCGATCTCAGATGCAGGAGGTCTAAGTACAACCTACACCTTTTATGAGGTAATGTACACAAAGTACATATCTTTGACTCTCTGAAATCAGAGTTTTGATTAATGTTTTACCACTTATATGGTGTCACTTATCACTGTTGTCCCAGAATGCATGGAAACCTGTGCTTTGCATGATGAAATGGCATAAGTTGTACATGTTGATAGTACAGCATAGGTTCCCCACAAAAACATCAGTTCTCTATATTGATGCACTCTTCTTTTTTAGGGAAAAACCAAGCATAAGAAACAAGGTATATAAACAATAAAAACGTGTCTCTCAATCACAGTGTACAAGGTACACCTGGGATTTTTTTCCATTAATGTCGTAACATAATGCTGAACGTTCCATTACGATTACATAATTTTTTGAACTGCAATTTCAGAAGGGAGTTGCTCAGCCAAATATCAATTTTTAATGAGAAAACTATAGAAGGATAAATATTAAGAACAACTGGGCCGTGGATTTAAACCAAAATCTTACTTGTACACGAAGCCAATCTTAGATGATAATTGTCATTCACTGCTGTCAGTCTTAAATGTGAATAAATCAGATATGTGATGAAAG
>NW_026043263.1:0-46601 GCF_023856365.1 Brienomyrus brachyistius | reverse complement strand
TAAATAGGTAAACTATTAAATGCCTGTATGGATTATGTCTATAATGGGCCGATTTCAGTGGGGTGGCGATATAGGAAGAAAAAAAAAAAATCATAAAAGATGCTAATGAGAAGTAGAAAATGTCTAAAATGTGACCCTTTCAACACTTTCAGAGTAAGACGACCTCATCTGTGCATGTTGTTATGGTAATATTATCCATCACTGACGTCATAACAGAATAGGGCATGGGGCACGATGTGAAAACTCCAGTGAAGCTGATAATCGTTCACCGGGAAAAAGGTCCGAAGTATTTTCTGCCTTTCGAGCGACACAGCAATGTAGGGAACGATTCTTCCGCAGCTCCCCATCGCTGTTAACGGGATGTGAAGTCATCGTTCTCAGTGTGCGGACATGGACGTGAGACACGGCACGTCTGCGAATACTGAAGCGTTTGGGGACTTGGTCGATCTCCCCCACATTTCAAGCACAGTCTATGGTAGTGTTTCCCAGCCCAGTCCTCGGGGGTACCCCCCCGGTCAGTCCACGTTTTTGCTTCCTCTCAGCACACCTGTACCAGGTATTCGGTGTTCCTGATTGGCTGGGAGCTAGGAGGGAGCGAAAATGTGGACAGTCGGCGGTTCCCCGAGGACTGGGATTGGGCAAACACAGGTGTACGGCAATGTGGAGGTATTCGTCAGTTAGGTGACGCGCAGATGACTCGATTTTAAATTTTCATGCAGCAAAACGACGCGGCTGATTCATCCGACTAACACTCAGCAATTAACCCGATATACAAATATTCCAGGGTACCCAGCAACAGGCAGCACAGGGACTGGCTACGTGACTGGTTTGGCAAGCCGCCAGCTGTAAGGCACGTTTCCCAAAGCCTTTGTTGCTAATAAGGTTATTTCCTAACAACATTAGATAAGAACTGAATGGTTCCAACTATGCAAGTCGATAACATGAGGTTTTGGGAAACGTACCTTTTACATTAGCGGGGTCTCAATATCTTCATAATTTACAGCTGGATAAACAATGAGCGTAATGTAACTGTCAACTCATTACCTACATGTCTAATAAATGTTTAATAAATCCCATGAATATCTTTAAAAAAAAAAAAAAAAAAACCTCAAATGTGCGGCTATTTTCAGCAGCTAGCTTTAAACATGATGCTGACATTTGACCCCCCAGTATCTTGTAATGAATTTTAAGCGGTGAGGTAACTTTGACAGGCTTTCTTTTCCTACTAATCAGTTACACAGAGACGAGTGTTTATTTTATGTATGTATGTGCGTGCGCGTGCGTGCGTGCGTGCGTGTGCGTGTGTGTGCATGCCTGCTTGAGTTCCACGTGCAGCAGTGGGACAGAAACACAGGAGGGTTGTGGGTCGGCTCCCCGGCGACAGAGACTGAGGGCGGGGTACCTGATCGTCACTGAGATAGTTGGGCAGGCCTCCGACAAAGAGCTTGTGTGGCGAGTCTGGAACCACGGTGGAGACGACCCCTGCAGACAGAGCGGCACGGCGCCCAAAGCCGGCCGATCACAGCAAACCGTCAACATGCCGGATAATGACCACGAGCAAACGGCGCGAGTGAAATAAGCCAACTTCAAATCAGTATGACGTCGTTATCTCCTATATAATATCAGATAAATGTAACTCCAGCAAAAAAATACCTAAATACTGGGGCAGTTTGACGACTGTTTTTTGTCTCTCCCATCTTGCTCTCCATGGGAGATGCTGACACATGCAGCACCAGTCAAAAGTATGGACACACCTGCTCTTAATGCATTTGTCTCTATTTTAGCTGTTATTCACCTTATAGTAAAAGGCCTTTGGGCATGGAAGTTATGCATATGAAGTACTGCAAAGACAAAATTTTTGTCTCTTCAAAATAGGAGCCATTGGCTTCGATGACAGCATTGCGGACTCAACCAGCTAACATATGTACCCACCTGGACCGTTTCTCCAACAGTCCTCGAGTTTCCACAAGTTCTGCGCGCAAGCTGGCTACCTTACTCTTACTCTCATCCAACTGATCCCAAACCAGCTCTATAGAGTTTAGGTTGGGGGGCTGTGGGGACCATCTCTTTCCTAGTTCACAAGGTAATAAGCTACTTGCATAACCTTCAAGGTGGGCTTTGGGTCATTATCTTGCTGAAAAACAAGTCATTTTCAGTAGGTGTGTCCAGAATTTTTAACTAGAATAGGAGCCAGCAACCCTAGAACAATTTGGGGGTTAGGGTCCTTGCTCAAGGGCCCAGTGGTGAAATCACTCTGCCAACCCTGGTATTTGAACCAGCAACCTTCTTTTCATGGGCAAACATCACAGAGCCACACAACACCCCTATGTTAACAGTAAGAAGTGAGTGACTGAGCTGTGTGTGTGTGTGTGTGGCTCAGCTGGTTAGGATGCCAGCGTTATCATCAGAAGATCACTGGTTCACATCACTGGTGATCACACCACTGGGCCGGCGAGTTTGCTCTAGGGACAGGCTGACCCTGATTTCTCAAAAAAAAAAAAAAAAAAAAACATTCTTCACTTTGGATAAAACTGTCTGCTAAATATTTACAACATTAAGTAAATAAAAGTGAAAGTCTCCCTCTTTATATGACAAGACATCCGCAGCTTGCGAAGGACAGTCAGTCCGTAACGAGTACAAAAAACTGGCCTTGCCGATCGGCTCTTCAAAGGTAAATAAAGATTAAGGTTATGACGGCGACAAGCAAAACGGACCTGGTACGTGGAAGGCGGGCTGCTCTGAGATGCCAGGCAGGGGGCGATAGTCGTGGGGCCGCCTGATTTTTAACGACTGACCCTGGAAAATGATGCCGTCGAAGGCCATTGCCTGCGTGGTCTCATCCACGGACCGAAACTAGGGCAGAACGAAGAACGTCGTTAATCAGGGAAGGCTGCGGTCTCCGCCTGGACACAGCAGCCATTAGGCAGGAAAGACTCTTACTTCAAGGAAGGCAAAGTTCTTGTCCTGGTTTATCTGAACAGCGAGGACGGGATTGGTGGGACCTTGACATAAGCCAGCCAATCGCATCTGGGTATTGAAGAAATCCGCCATGGCCTCCTAAAAAGACAGGCAGACACACTGAATGAAGACAGGCAGACGTCTGAAGACATCAAAACAGGCAAACGAGAAAAAAAATGACTGACAAGTCTAGTACATTTATCTATTTATTTTGCGGACACTTTCATCCAAAGCAACATACATTTCATTGAAGAAGCAGGACCAGACAGTTCCTAGAGCAAATAGTGCTTAAGGGCTGCGCTCGGGGGCCCAATGGTGAAATCACTCTGCTGCCCAAGGGATTTGAACCAACAACCTTCTTGTGACCGGCTCAGTGTCCTAACTCACTGAGCTACACATGACACCAGTATGCATGACAGAAGGCAACGCGGGACTTTGCCTGGACTCACCTCCGTCAGGCCGAAGGGGATGTTGCCGACATAAAGCCGCCTGGCCTGCCGGGTCATCTGGCTGCCGACCATCGGCACCTGGGTGGGCGTCACTGCCACGCCGCTGGTGGTGGATGTTGCCAGTAAAGCTATCGTGGGGATCTGCCCTGCAGCTGTGGGGAGGAGAAAGGGCTTCAAGACCCCAACCAGGGACGGCCAGAACATCCGGATCGTCGCCTTCATTTGCTTCTAACCCCTAGGTTTAAGCTCTCTTCACACTGTCTGAAATCATCCCAAGTGTTATTCCCTCTTTGACCAGCAGGGGGGAGGAGGGCACTCCAGAATAAATGCTTTCATTGCAACCAATATACCATAACCTTGCAATACTGAACTAGCACACATGGAAGCGTCGCATCCAAACCTTGCATTGCCTTGTACTGCATGGGGGTGATGTGCTCGAATCCCGGAGGGGGAACATCCCAGTACTTGTATGTCCTTTTCTTACGGCTTCTCCGAGGAGAGTAGCTGCCCAAACACAAAACAGAAGGTTGTTTTCCCCAAACAATACAGTGTAAACACTCAGAATCTGGCAAAAACAAACAGATGGCAGAATGTTTACATTTAACTTTGGATCGCAGGCAGTTTAAGGTCATGAGGGTGTGACCATGCGCCACTTTTTAGGCTGGCTTTGAGGTCCCATCGCTATGGCGGGGGCTACTTATAAACGCCAGTTAAAATTTAATATGGGTACAGTCCCCCTTCCCACCACGAAGAAACCAATTGGTTGATTGTGAAAGAAACTTGTTAAGAGGCCTCAAACCATGCTAGATATCAGCTTCAGTGCCTGTAACCGGGACCGTGAGGGGGGGTACCTGTGCTTCTTGTGCTCGCGTGAGCTGCTCCGTCGGTCACGACCCTTGCGGTCGCGGCTGCTGCTGCGCTTCTCGTGACTCCGCCCCCTGGAGTCCTTGCTCCAGCGGCGGTGCTTCTCGCCACGGCTCAGAGACCGGCTGCGGCTACGCTTCTTGTGTCGCTCCTTCTCCCGCTCTGGGGGACGACACCGTGGTACCAGTGAGACGGTGGGCGGAGCGACATGACTGCCCCCCTACCATCCATTTCGATAAATCCAAGATTTGTAACTCAGAGGGATTATGAATGTGTGTCCGGATGGTTGTGGGTTTGAAGCCCATGAGTCACAGAGTAATCATATTACCAACTTCCCTGGGGTGCTGGATGCTGACTGACCCAGCGCTATGCCTTAAAAGTCACTTACAGAGACCAAGATGTGGTACGGGGTCTAACTCCCCAGTTTCCTCACCAGAATGAAGCACCTCCATTCAATTCACATATTCAATCACACCCTCCTGAAACAAACACACCCATCTCTCAATGGCTAATAATTTCAAGGGCACAAGGACATCCCCTTGAATGTCAGTCTGTTGTGAAACAATAAAAACATAACCAGACTAATTAATGATATAGGAGCACAGTGGTGAGTACAGTTGCCTCACGCCTCCGAGTCTGGAGGCCTGAATTTTGCCTCTGCTCTCTGTATGGGGAATTTGCCTGGAATAGGCTCCAGGGGAGCCTGACTAAGATAACTGGTTGGACGATGGATGGGTAATTAATATCGTTTCAATCTGACAGACAGCACTTTATTAAACTAGCAATAAAATATCACCTTTCTATCCCAGCAGGTCCTTCATATAGAAGCTTAAATAAATCCCTGAAGGTGCAGTTTTCAGTGAAGCATTTAAACGCAGGTGCTGCTCGAGGAATCAGCTTCATGCATCAGTTATAACAGCGTTACGGTAATGCACCGCTGCAAAAGTACAGACACGGAGCGGCCAATGCATCTTACGTAAATCGGTAATAACCAATTACCGCAATCGCAGGCATAGTCAGAGCGCAGATATGAATGACTGGAACTGCTAGTTTATCAAACACGGCGGCACTTAGTGCTCGTCTAGCCGAATCAGGTCGTTTCGAATGACATTTTAGTGATTTAGTGATAAGGAGCTGATATGACAAGATTGCCATTTGATAGGTACATAAATCAATCCTACTTTCGACTCCGTTGTAACGCATGTTGTATATTTCAGTTGCGTTAGTATGGCTTAAGTTTATTCAGTTTACTGGATTCTCTGCACTTTAATGAAGTTATATGTGTATTGTTATATAACTGTACATCATTGTTAGTTACTGCTATCCGCTGTAAAGGTAGATACAGGTGCAAGACTTTGCAATAACGACCTAAAAGCAGTTGTTATGATTCCAGGGAACGCGGCTGATTTTTAGAGTCTATACATCATGAAGAAACGGCGATCGTGTGAGAAAGACTTATTCTGTACGGATGACAGGGCCAGCATTTCGGACCCAAGGGAAAGGCTATTGTGCATCGGAAAGAGACAAAATCATATCATTATATAGAAAACTCGTCGTAGTATTTAAAAACCAAGTAACTAACACTGTTATTAAGTGCGGACTTTAAATCAAGTGGTCGCGGTCGTTTTTATTTGCATAAAACTTTAAACGTGATCTTGAAAATATAACGCTTGCAACAAACATCCATGCATAGTGTGTTACTGCGAATGAAAATACGCGGGTCGCAATTTATGATCCAAGTGTATAATGGTAAATAATTAAATAAATAAAACCGCAGGCTTTCACATCGAGTGCACCCCAATAACGTTTCATTGAAATGTCCATGTTATGTACGCCGGGCACTGATGGATGCAGGCCTAGCGATCTCTATAACAATGCCAAGCAAAGAATGTCACTGATTTACCAAAGCGGTCAGTTTTCGGGGATCCTGCGGCAGCTGGGAGAAGAAGAATCGGGCAGGTTTCAGAATCGGCGAGCGCTCGGATAAAAGGCACCGATTTCCCAGCCGCGCTTTTCTTTTCGGAACCAGCAGAAGTGCCCTCCGCACCATCCTCGGCGCTAGGACACGCCGGCCACTTTATTACCCTAAAACAGGGAGCATACACCGATCTTCAAAGCCAAACTTACCTTGCCGATTTTCGCTTAACTGCTTCTCAAACTCATCGAAATCGGACATTTTTCAGTCCGTACTAAAGACGTATTGCAAAATAAGCAGAGGTCCAACAGTAGGCCTTTGAATGGGCTACAGGCTGCATTGGGTTCTGCTGCTTTTTCTTCCGAGTCGCCTGCCCCTCCTCCCCCGAAGTCATCGGCTCTTCCTCGGTTGTATCACACACAGGTTCGGAAACATTCGATGCGCATTACCGTCCCCTCCTGCACTGGAGGGTTAAGGACAACGTGATTATATCGAACCAAAATTGAAATGTGCAAGTTGACTTTCCTAGTTATACGTCTTCATTTTTATTCTGGGTTTAACAACCATGAGTTTATGACGTATTTTACATGATTAGTTGGCGACTGGACCTTATTGTTTATATCTCTTATTAAGGATCCATCCATCCATACATCAATTATCAAAACCACACACTTACAATCCGAGTCTAGTTTCATATGCTGCGCTGCTGAGCGACCCGCAGAATATTATGCATGAGTACAAGTCACAAGCCCCGTTTCCACTAACACGGGGCCGGTTCTAGCTTGGTGCCTTTTGAGACCGAGGCAAAAAGATGCAGACTCTCCCCGTCGGGGAATCGAACCCCGGTCTCCCGCGTGACAGGCGGGGATACTCACCACTATACTAACGAGGAGATGTACGCGCACTACTTTTACATCTTCAAGATAAACAGCGGATGACTACTAACATTTGCGAGTAATCAATGACTGAGCTTCATGTCATGACCATGGTGCTCAAGAGAAGAAAAAATACATAATGTACGTCCACTGATACCAGAACAACCATATAGCTTTATACTAAGACGATGATTAAACGGAAAATTCCTTTACAAAACACTGCCACAAAATCATAGTTTCGCAATATTACATCGTGCAACGGGACACAGTGTAAGTACGTGAAGTCGGTAATTAAATCAAGAAAAAAAAGTGAGAGGAAAAGAATACTTTTCTATTATCATATTTTTCTAACTGGCCAAACTGAGTCATATTTTGATTATACACACTAACAGAAAAACAGTGCAAATCTCCGGTAGTCCGTTTCACTTGCGCTCCGCTATGGGGCAGTAACAAGCAGAGCTTAAGTGTGGAAGGAAAAAAAAAACACAGGACAGCATCAATCCCAACTTCACAAACGCCGGAGATCGAGATGCTGTAAGCATGACAATTAACATCTTTATCCAAGGGAACAGCTGCAAGACACAGATGCCGCGCCTAACAAAGGTAGGATCGATTCCGAAGTTCAGGCATTTACAGACGCGGACTCTTCTGGAGTTGATTTTTTTCGGGAGATACGCATCAACTTCAAAAGTATGAACCGCATTATATCTATATCTGTTATGACGTTGTAGCTATTGATACTGATGCATCACAAAAATAATTTAAATGTTTTTTCATTCTGACATATGTTCGTTCGGACGAGGATTTTATTATATGAGATAAGTTTTAAATGAAAACTTTTTTTTATCTATATGATTAATTCTCGAATCTAAGCCAGACTTCACATAAATCATTCATTCATAAATATAATGGAACATACAACATCCAGGTATCCATGAAATTTATGATCAGGCTATACGTTTGTGATAACAACAAAACAACACAACATGTATATTTACAATATATGGGCCTATTGTTTAATATTGCCTCCAAATTATAGCCAGACAATAACGCAATAGGCCGACATCAAACTATTTTCATGTAAAACAAAAGTGCTGGCAGTTTGCTTGTGCTTACAGACCCCGCCTTGAGCCCATCCAGAAAGATCCCAAAAATAACCGACAAGCAAAGGTTGTAACAATCTGAGCATGTTTAGTTTAATGTAATCAGGAGCCGAATTAATAACGCGAATAAATGATCAAACCGAAAGTCTGTAGTCGGGAATATCCGATAACGTCTTTGACGTGCAGTTAAGATAGTCAGAGGAAAAACCTTGTAGTTTACTTATATATATGCCTAAATATATGAGTGTGTCTCTCCGGTGATTTAATGATGAATATAACGATTACATATCAAATCACACATTAAGCAATTATTATATTACTAGGTTGAACGTTTTCACTATGTCTGTCGTCACCTTGATTTCACGATTTTGACTATTCTTCTTATCCCAGATTGAACAAGTCATTGTGGCGATGCAAGATCCCGACATGGGGATAAAGATGAAGAATCAAAGACTGTTAATCACAGTGATTCCACATGCGATGACAGGTGCACGATACATATTTTACTTTTTAAAAATAATTTTTCGTGCCGCCCGGGTTGTCTTACACCCGGCCGTGCAGTGTCCCGGGGGCCGGGTCCTAATGGTCATTTAAGCCCTTCACAGGAAAGCCCATACATCGGCGGTCTTCGGGAATCCTGTGCATTAAGACTGTCATCGATCTCCTTGCGCTCATATTTATTTATGTAATTTATTTATCGAGTTCAGCGTTTTTGATTTATGACGGCTTAATGCATTTCTCGACTCTAACTAGATGCCTTCCTCGCTATGCCTTCCCAGGAAATGATATCGTGGAGTGGCTAATTCAGAAGTACTCCATCATGGAAGAAGGTAGGGCCGAGAAGTATGTAGGGAAGCGTTACCTGGTGCTCTTATGTGAGGTTAATCGATTGTTTTTTTCCCTTCGTGACGACGATGGCGCCCCTGCTGGCGAAAGACGTCATCAGGTTTTTTTTTTTTTGTAATAAAATAACAGAAATAAACGAGTCTTTTGAATAATAAATACAAATGAAGTAATAGAATTTGTCATCCATACAACAGATTAGCCTAGCTGCATTTATGTGTAAGCATATGCAATTCACGTGTCTGACAGAAGCATGTTCTGTTCCATTGATATTGCTGAGCCTGTGAATTAATAAATGTCAGAATTGAGCTTGTCCATAACATAGACACCCCATTCGCCTGAAGCTTTTGGGATTTTCTTCCCCTGGCGTCAATTTATCTGCTGAATTATTTATCTTTCTGCTGAGAGGCTATTAGTACAAATAATCTGTAGGCCAGTCCCGAGTCGCGCCGCTACGCATGCTGAGCTGTACGGTTTGATAGTCCCGATGCAAACTTCGCTGATAGCCAGAGGCAGTCAGTCATGCCTGGAGAAATATCGCTATCCGTCTCCCTCATTATGCACTTCTGCAAGACGCTGTTGTCCTGAATTCCCGGGCGATGCAGATGAGGTTTTAAATAGCAAGGGAGCAGATTTCCCTGATTTACAGCCCAGATTGGAAAAGAAGTCGGAATGGAAAGGAGGGGACTTTTAGGCAGTAGATGGCAGATGCATTAACAGACTTGAATGGGCAAAAAACCTGTTGCCCCGGTAAGCAGTTACCCCTCCCTGTAAACACTAGGCTTCCCCCTAGCAGCGCTGTTGCTGCGCCGGTCTGAAACCCCCGGGAGCGCCTGACTGCCAATGGCCGCGGAGGCAGCCGGAAAGTGGAAAGTCCCAATTACTCGTAATTAATTATAGTTCCGATGAGGAATGCACCATCCCCGCGGCTTATTCTGTGCACCATGTCAACGTTTTTTCCAGTTACTTGCTATACCGTAAAATAAAATATAATATGCCTACTCAGTTTCTAGTTATCGTGTGTTCTACTGTATTCCACTGACAAAAATTTAGAGAATTACTATGCCTAAATCTGGGCTACGAGTAGTGGATTTGTTTGAGCTTTGAGTAGTTTACGTGGAAATGAGTGACCACTTTGTGTGTTTTCAGAGGCACTTCATGTGGGGAATCTGATCGTGAAGCACGGCTACATTTACCCCCTAAAGGACCCCAGGACGCTCGTCCTGCGGCCCGACGAGACGCCGTATCGCTTCCAGGTAACCTAAAACCACGGTTTCTTCAGATGGAGGGCAGCGCGAGAGGGTGGTGGCCATGTGGGGGGGCACGCATATCGAAACTATTCGTTGGAGAGACTGCGGAATTACCGTGTAGGACAGTATTTCTCAATCTGGTCCGGGCTCCAGAGCTGAGAGGGTGCAAAAACGTAGACTGTCTGGTAGGGAGCTGGGAGGGAGCAAAAACGTGGATCATCTGTGTGTCGCCGAGGACCGGATTGGGAAACACTGATGTATGAGAACCAATGCCAGTTAAAGTAGCAAAATGCCTTCCACCCGCCTTGTCCCTGACATGTTAAATCACAAAGCACCTTTGTCACGCTGCTTCTGAATAGTTTCAAATGACAGCATCTCCTTTTTGCTAGACTCCGTACTTCTGGAGCTCTCAGCAGTGGCCAGCCTCCGAGCTAGATTACGGTGATTACCAATTATTAATCATGTGCTCGCCTATTACATCATTACTTCCCTTTACTAGAATAATAGAAAAACACAGTTTCTTGCCATGTCTTTCTTTTGCTCTTCTAAAGCGATTTATTTGACTAAGAAGAATATCAGAAAGCAAGGGCAGCTGATAGACTATGAAAAGGTAAGAGAAAATTTTTATTTATGTACATTTCAATGCTATTCTTATTCGCTGGTCTGAAGCATTGCTTGATGAGATCATGTGATAGCTGAATGCTCATGGGAGTTTTACTTACACAAAATATTATGAGGGTAGAAGGAAAAATGATTGGTTCAGAGAGATAACCAATTAGATTGTACATGAGGTGGATCCGAGCAACTAGAGGAGGCAGGAGCAACCAATCAGATGTCTTGGTCCTGCCTCCTCTGCAATCTGATTGGTTATCTATCCGAACCAATCATTTTCCTTCTGCCCTCAGAACATTTTTGTGTAAGAAAACCTCCCACCAATTATGCACATAGTAGGATCGCACATAGACATCCACCAACTTGCCGCCATGTTGCGTCAGGGTCAACGCATTTTAGGTTCTCATCAGTAAGAGGGTTTGTGAATCCGACACTGCCAGCTGATATCCTGGGAGGGGTTCGGCCTGTGAGTCATAACGTGAACCCATGCAGCAACGCAGCCAGCCGTGCGACCTGGCAATGTCGCATTTAAACATCGTCTCCGCAGGACAGCTACAACATGTTGCACAAACGGATCAACCACACCTGGAACTTCGTGGTGATGCAGGCGAAGGAGCAGCTCAGGTAAACCCCACCCCAGCCCGGGAATACTGTCGCATCGAGCTATGAAATCAATTTCATAAATGCACACAAGGGGACAGATGAGAATGGATGAATAAATCTCGTATTAAGAGGATGATGATGTTACCTAAATTAAAAAGTAACATGGTGTGTGGTCATAATTTCCCTCCTATCTGTTAAATCAGACCTCAGCCTAAACACTAGAGTCGGAAATCCATTTCTAAGTGAAAAAGGAAACAGAAAAATGAAAACCCTACCTTGCAGTTCAGTGATTACCGCTATATGCTAATTACCCAGTATGCTTTCTGACTCTCCATCGACTGCTCTGCTCCTACCAGGGCAGCCAAACAGAGGCGCAAGGCGGACCGCATCGTGCTGGAATGTCAGGAACAGGCCTACTGGCTCGTCAACAGACCGCCAGTAAGCACCTCCCCCGAAACCCCTGACTCCCTACATCTGCCCCGGCGAAAACCCAGTATGCTGTGATTAGAGTAAAGCACACACTGGGTAAACCTGAACTCAATGCACCTTGGCAGCTCGAATATCGCCTAAGGCTGGGGGCGATTCTAGGATTTTTTTGAGGTTGTGGGGCAGAGTGGTGGCTCTGGGCCTAGGGATCTGTGCAAGCAAGTGGAAGGTTGTTGGTTCAAATCCTGTGAATGCCCAGAGTGATTCTACTCCGTTGGGCCTTTCAGCAAGGGCCTTAACCTGCAATTGCTTTGTCCTGGGTATGACATTAATCTACATGCAGGCCTGTTAGGAGATCCTTCAACTTACAGGGGAAACTTGGCAGGATTGGCAGGAAGGCATAGGCAGGGTCCCATTCCCCCACAGAGAGCTGGGGGGTTGTGCAGTTCTCTCCCACGACAACGGGTTTGTTCAATGAAGGAAGGCAAAGGAAACATCTGTAAGGACATATGGAACATTTCCGGTATAATTTTCGATCTCCGTCATCTCCAGAGCATTGAGCTCAGCAAAATTCACGGGGGGGGGGGGGGGGGGGGGAGTTTTATCTTCGTTAAGTAAGACACACAGAGTGTCTCCATGCATACTTTGTGGGGGAGGAATATATCACTTCAGGCCTGATAACCCACTACTGCTTCAGTGTGATCATGAAATATTTACTTAGCTGGGAAGAAGCCTATGTTCTGTGGGACGAGAGCTTTCAGAAGACAGACAGGACAGCAGGCTGCGGGAATGAGCAACTGCACCCTCGCTGAGTGTAATTTGGAGTTCATGAATAACACAGGAGAGTGGAGAATGAAAGTGTGGGACAGGAGCAGAGTGTGGTGTGTATCTGGCTTAATCCCGGCCGTCACTAGGGCCCCTTTCTGCTGGGTGCGCAGCATCTCTCAGGGCTAATAAGCATCAGCGTTTATGTGGGCCATTATCCCCATCCGGGGCGGCATCAGGAGGTGGGAATGGCAGCCACGCAGCTGCGGATCACATCCTAAATTCAGCTTATTTTGCAGATGTACCTTTTATTGAGACTAGAGCAGTTGGGGGTTTAGGGACTTCTCTCAGGGGTCCAGTGGTGATGTCACTCTGCTGACTGTGGGATTTAAACCGGCAACCTTCCAGTCATAGGCGGCGACTGCCAACCCGCTCAGCCACACACCACCCTCATTGATGAAACCCACCGTTTTGACGCCAATTAGACGGAAACACAGTTGAGCCAAAAACCACGCAGCGTAGGGCCCCCCAGTCAGGTGCTGCTCGTGTTTAAAAGGCAGGGACGCTCTGCACTCTGGTACGGCCAGGTGGACGGGGGAAGCTGGGGGGGGGGGGGGGATTAAAACCAGCAAATGACAAAATGGCCGCTTCCTGCCTCCTTTCTCTTTGCCCGAGAAACACGAGACGCATCGCTAAGACTGGTGATGCTTGGATCTGGGAGAGAGGAGTGCGAAGGGACTGGGAGACGGCCTGAAGCTAAAATGCAGACATGCTGTGTTTGCGTCTCCCCCCCCACCACCCCCCCACTTGTTGGGCCTTTTAAACGAGCTGGAAGAGGATCCCACCTCCGGAATACCGGATCCATTATCTGACCTCTATTCCTGCGGCTCAGGCTTAATGCTGCATGTTAGCGGAGAGATAATGGATGTAATTGCAAATAGCAGCGTAATAATTTGCCAAATAGTCTCTCTGCTGTTAAGTCCTGAGCTGATCTGAAGCACTTTAATTGGGATTTAAGGAAACCATGTTAAATCAGATTGCATTCAGTATCGACATTTGGTTAGTTTATTCTGTAAAGCAGGGTACCCCAGTCCTGATCATGGATACTGTGTCACCGACTGGCCCTCCAGGACCGAATGGTCCTTTTGGAAAGCTGTCACACTGTCCCCTACTGGGCAGTGTCGCCATGGGCTGTACCCAGTGGCATCATGGGAAATGTGACCAGTAGTGCTAAGGGGTATTAATGCAGCGTTAGACCGGCGTCAGTCTGCTTGAGAGAAACGAGCTCACTCTTCATCTGAAGTTCAGCTAAGGATTTCTCACCCTCTGATTTTCTGCAGCCGGGAACATTCAGCGTTCAAGAACAAGGCCCTGAGCGAAGGAACCGGCACAACTCCCGAGTCCAGCTGGTCTGAGCTTTTTATTAAGCATATACATTTTTTCCGTAATGCCAGTACCTGCTGTTTATCGCCTCTGTCAGTCACAGGACCGGATCCGGGCAAACAAGAGATAAGATCAAAGTCATGAAGAAAAAATATGTATATTAATATCTATATATATATGGCAGCTATAGGCAGAATAGGCTGTTGCCTTGGGCCCCCAAATTACCCAAGGAAGTGAAGTGATAATCAGTGTTTTTGGTGGGAGGGCATCCGAGGGAAGCTCGTGTGTGAGTGTGACAGCACTTCGTTGTGCTCATCTTTCTGTCTCACTTCTTCCTCACTTCCTGCTCTCGTTTTCCATGCTAACGTAAGTACGTCAGCAGTCCCACAATACATACTCGTAATAGTGCTATATTATTCATGGTTTCTAGACTGGATGTCTGCTTAGTAAAGCCAGGAGCTGAGTGTGAGCAGAATTCCTACTGTCTGATTCCTTGCATGTGATTCGCTCGTGGGAGTTTTACCCTCACAAAAATGTTCTGAGGGCAGAAGGAAAAATGATTGGTTCAGAGAGATAACCAATTAGATTGTAGAGGAGGTGGGTCTAAGGAACTAGAGGAGGCAGGAACAAGACATCTGATTGGTTGACCCCCCCCCTCCTCTAGTTGCCTGTATCCACCACTTCTACAGTCTGATTGGTTATCTCTCTGAACCAATGAACCTTGTGCCCTCAGAACATTTTTGCGCAAGTAAAACTCCCATAAACATGTGGCTTATATCATGTTTAGAGACGGTTTTGTTTCTTCCTTCTTTACAGAACAGAACGCGGACTACTACAAAAGAGAGGTAAGCCTGAAAGAATTTAGAGTGAACCTATTTCAGCTGATGGGATGGTTGCCAAGAACAACCAAAGAGGGTGATTAAGTGGGCTCTTAAGAATGCTGTCATAAGAAAATTGCTTCGGAAGGATCTACATCTGTGTTGTCGTTTTCTTTTGTTGGCTCTCAGATATTGACAAATTCTGTTTAAAGGTACAACAGCATGGCTCTTATCAGGGCTTGGATGTGTACCATGCTGTGCCTTTTTTCTGACTCTTATATTCCCCGTGTGATTTTTCATGGCTCCCGACACCAGATTGAACACATCAGGAAATCCCTGGGCCGCTCGAGGGTCAAGTCCTCCATCTGCCTGGAAAGGTTGGATAACAGCCTCCCCCACCTACCCCCCCCCAACACCTGTGATTCAGCCTCAGTCCCAGCATAGCTGGGGGACCACTGGTTCGACACCAGTCCACATTAGTCCCTAACTGGGGGATATCTCTGGGTATTCTGTATACTGTGCCTCTGATTGGTGGGGGGGGGGATCTATTTCATGTTAATTCTGACAAAAATGCTGGGGACTGCTCTTTGTGAAAATCTAACCTCGTTATTTCGTTCTTTCGTCCATCTGCCCATCCATCTTTCACCATAAATCTCAGAGTCACACATATCCTGGATTAATGATGCCTAACTAATATTGAAACCGGTTGACTATTAAACTGAATTGAACTGTATTTAACTGCAAATAATTACTTAATATTGATCAGAAGGTCGCCGGTTCAAGCCTGGCTTCAGCACACTTGTGGGTCCTTGAACAAGGCCCTTAACCCCCAGGTTCCTGGGAGCCTCTACGGGCAGCTGCCCTTTGCTACCAAGCTTTCTCTCACCTATGGAGAGCAAGATGGAGGAGATGAAAAGAGAATTTCCTTATAGGGTTCAATGACGTATAATCATTTCGTCACCATTTCGAGCTCCAGTTTGCTGGAATATGCCAGCATTGAACCTGAATATTTGATGACTTGCAAGGATTATAGAAAGTAGGACTAAAACTGGGAATGGCTGGTCTTCTGTGTTCAGCTTCCTTAAGTTCAGCGAGCAGTACCTGAACCATGACCCCATGATGCAAGGCTGCCCCCCCAGCAACCCCTGGATAACAGATGACACGGCACTCTGGACGCTGAATGCCGACATGTGAGTGTGCGTTACCGCGCCCCATCCTGCCTCTTCAGGGCCACACCCCCAGAGGTGACTGTCGTCTCTTCACTTCCACGCCTCCTGGTGCAGGGTGGAGACACCCACCAAGCTGCGGGTGGAACGATGGGGGTTCGGCTTCACGGAGCTCCTTAGGGACCCTCTGGGACGGTGCAAGTTCAGGGAGTACCTGGAGAAGGAGTTCAGTGGTGAGCAGCATGTAGACCCCCCCGCCCAAGTAGATCAGCTTCATGGAGGCATCGTCAGCAAGTAAGAATCATATTCATTATTTGATCACTGCGGGCCTATTTGGGCAGTGTGTGACTCAGCAGATTGGGATTCATTGCAGGAGGTCATCAGCTCAAATCCCAGAGTCAGCTGAGTGACCTCACTATTGGGCCGTCGATCAGTTACTCCAGGGACTGACTGACCCTGCCCTCTCAAAAAAAAAAAAAAATAGGATCTAGCATCTGCTAAATTAATAATCATGATCCCTCTATGAAAGGCAATTCTCCTCCATATTGGCATCGTGATGAGCGCCTCCTGCAGGTAGCTGATGCATGCGCTGTTTCATTCACAGTGGAGAACCTCTGTTTCTGGGAGGCCTGTGAGGACATCCGGCACGGCGAGAGCGCTACGATCCCGCAGAAGGTGGAAGAGGTCTACAAGTGAGTGCGACCTTGTGGCCCAGTGGGACAGTTTGCATCCCAGTTGAATTTAGAGCAGGCCCTGATGTGGCACTTGCTTACTCCCAGTGGGACTGCAAAGCTCAGGCTCATCACTTCCTTCCCCCCAGGCAGTTCCTGGCCCCGGGAGCCAGCAAGTGGGTAAACGTGGACAGCAAGACCATGGAGAAGACCCTGCAGGGCATGAAAAGCCCACATCGTTTTGTCCTGGATGACGCCCAGATGCACATCTATTTCCTGATGAAGAAGGTAGGAGCATTAACTGTGCACAGCCATGAAAGTGGATGACAGCTTCATTAAAACGGGCTCTCGGCCTCTCCTCTCACCCTCAGGACTCCTACGCCCGCTATTTAAAGTCCGATCTCTACAAAAACATGCTGGCTAGAGCCATAGAACCACAAGAGACCAAAAAAAGGTAAAACTATTATCTTCTATAAAAGGGGTCTTTCTGTAATATATTCCATGTATTTTATATAAGGGGATAAGACTCATATTGGTGTGGGATACACACAGGTTCTGTTTCTGGGGTTGTTAACGATTAATTCCAGGGATTTTTGGGCTTAGTGTGAACTGCTGGCTTCAGCTTAGCTTCGTCACTAAGACTACACAGAGTTCTGTAATGTTAATTGCTTTTGCGTCCCCTGTGATGCTCTCCAGTTTCTGTTTGTAATTCCACGGTAGTCAAGGATTTTCCAACATGGCTGACTTAGAAAAGGCAGTGCCACAAGTGTTAGCGGAACGCTAACATGTTCTCCTTCCCATCATGCCCCAGTGTCTTTCCCTTTGTGAGACGCCAGCGGCACTCCAGCCGTAACCCTGCCCTTTTCGCCCAGGCCTTAGAGGACAACGGCAAGACCAAGTCCCTGGGGTCACCAGCAAGTCCCACAGCAGCCTGCTCTTCCTAACACTGCCTCCTGGGGGGGGGATGCACTCTGAGCTCACTGCTGCCCCACAGAGGCTGTTTGGGGGCGGTGCTCTGCTGCTCTATTTGACGCAGTCTTCCAGGATTTTTAACTTCGGATGTATTTTTATTATAGTGTCATGTTAAATAAGAACAGACTAAATTATGGTTTAGATCAGAAGTGAGAAAAGTCCTGTGTCTCTATATATAGGAAAAGTTTATTTCATTAGTAACAGACAAACCATAGTTGAGCCAAATATTGCCTTATTACTAAGTAATAAACATCTGCATACAACTTTCACTGAAACAATGGTTGTAATAGATAAATAGCCATTTAAAACTTGGCATTTAGCTCAGTGCTTATAATGTGGATTGTGTCCCATATTCCAGATCAAAACTGTGCAGTTTCGAACCTGCATCATGTCTGCTTCAGATTCCAGCAGCTTCTCTCATCCTTTGTTCATTTACTTCTTCAGCATTTCTCAATAAATTAAGCAAGTTTTTAATTCACCTTTAGTGGAATTCTGTCACTTAAATACCAAAATAGAATAACACAGGTGTCGTACTTTTCAACCATTTTTCTTTTGGCTTATAAACGGCATGTGCTACTCTGAGATCACTGACCTGCTGGAGATGTGGTTCGGAACCGCAGGTGACCTCGAGTTCTTTTTTTTTTCCTCCGTGGAGGGAATCAAACAACAAAAGAGATTAGCCAGAGATCCACCCTGCACGGACTTGCTGGTATGATGGGAACGGGACCTAGATTTACTGGAAGCACAAAGAGAGCAAACTAAATTCTGCCCAACAGACAGGCGGAACAAATCGCTACAAAAGGTTTCAGTCACCTGTCTCCCCTGCCAGGACAGCACCTCCCTCCCACAGCGCACCAACAATACATTATACTATTATACCGTGTCTTGGAAAAGTATTGGAATCCTACTTAGTGTTTTAAAAAGCAGCACATTTCTAAATTATCTATATCCCAGTCCCTGAAAGCTATAACTAAAGATTACTGAGGGTAAGATGAATCTCTGCTGCATCTCATAAGTTCATTAAAAATCGAAACTTCCTTTCTTTCAGAACTGAATTTTCTGCCATGTTGGTCTTTAAAATTGTCCATTCGGCTCCAACAAGCTTTCGAACTCCAGTTTGAATGAAATATTGGGCTGCGAATGTGAAGTAGACAGGGTCATGGTGAGGAATGCGTCAGGAATATGGGGCGTGTCTGGAAGTCTGTGTCCATCACCAAAGCCTGTGATATTCATTATTGGCGGTTTGTTTATTGGCTGCTAAGGCTCACAATGGAAGCTCAATACTAAGTGTTTTGAATTACTGAAGTTTGCATGTTGACGGAGCCGGGATGGATGGATGGATGGATAGATAAATGTTTAATAATACATGCAGTACAAGTGTCAAACTAACTTTACCAGACAAGCCCATTAAAACGAGGCTCTCAGTTTCTCTTGAAATTCTTATGTAAAAAAAAAAAAAATAATAATAATAAACTACTTTGCATGTTACTTTTTAATAGATTTCCTTTTTAAAAAATTAAATCTGACTACGCAAATCCTTCAACTCCTACACTACCCATCAAGGCAATCCTCAGGATTCCAGCAGCACAGAGTTAACTGATGTTCTGCGCGGTTCTTAAAAATGCATGAAACTCGCGAGATAAAAATAAAACAACCGCAACAGAGAATACTGAAATTCCGTCTTCATATTACTGAAACATACAGGATTAAGAGACAACATGAAGTTGGGAAAGGGATTGGTGGGGGGTGGGGGGTGGGATTAAAGGCACTGTCAGCATAACATCATAAAGACGGCACCGATGTCCATTTGCCATGGATTATGTTGTATTCTGCGACTAAAAAGGACCCATAATCTGATTAAGTTCACATCAGACTAATGAGTGAATCTTCTCTGACAGCATTACTGACGCATAGCCCGCCATCCAGAGCTGCATTAGTGCGTTATGGGTTTCTAAGGCCCACCTTAACACAGCAGGGAAACACGTGCTGCTTAGTACGCTATTTCTCGGATCTGTAACATCGTAAGGTCACAGTACAACGTCGTGTCTTTCTGCAACTTTATAGCAGGGCTGAACAGCCAGGTGGCATTTTGGGCATTTTCAAGGTGAGCCGATGGGTAGGCGAGCCGGCAAAAATCTTGGGGAACCCCCCCCCCCCTTTCCCAGTCAGCAAAATTTATTGCACAGCAAAAGTTATGGAGACCCCAGCTCTGTAAAATTTACTGTGGGAGTCCAAGGAAACTTTAAAAACACAATATCTCAATCTCCGGAGTCCTTTAAACCTAAAAAATATACAAAGAAATCTATGCTGTGATTCTGCTAGAGAATTTGGGCCCCATGAATGCATATCATATTGGGCCACAAACCCACACCAATGCAGTTATGTTCCAAGTTTTTTACTGTCCTAATCTCCCCCCCTTAACTGCGCCCCAGACTTGATGTTCCACGTTACAATTTCAACCAAATGTTGTGTGTTAAAAAAAAAATTAAATTGTGCACCAAAATTTTTTAACATGAAAGCAAGCATTAATAAAACTTAATCAAATGTTGATTTTTTTTTTTTTATATATAGAATTTCTCATTGTTTTGCTGATATCTGGGAAAACTGGGTTCATGGATCGGGATGGAAAGGCATGTTCAACGCACATTTTTTTTTAAATATTGATTTCCAGCAACTAATAAGCAAATCGAGGGAAATCTGCAAGGTACAAATCTGCAAGGTACAACAGAACCGTTCATCTCATTTCTACCCCGTCAAATCGCGTCCCAGGCTTTCTGGACCTCCCACTGAAATGCATTCAGCGACATCCACCTAAACAATTGCATTACCCCGGCAACGGGACTGCAGTAATCTCATTTAGTCTGAGAATTTGTGTGTCAGAAGGTAGAAAATTAGGATACGGACACGTTGCTCAAAGAGTGCCACGGAGTCACCAGCAGTATCATCAAACACGCCATTTAATACAATAATTTTTTTATCATTGTTTGTATAAATACAAATGATTCTTATTAAACAGCATGACTGACTCGTGCAATACAAATAGGCATATGCATCAAAACCTTTATTAGATTTCAGAAATCACAGAAGAAAATCAAGCTTGGCAAAATAAAAATTATGCAAAATTATCCAGTATATTTCAGCCGTTTCTATAAATGTACGCTAAGGTGGTACTTGCCAACGCCGAAACAATTCTCTCATCCAGTCACAGTGCTCTTTAAAATGGAGATACTTTAATTTATTTAAGGTTGAGTTAAAACACGACATTTAATATTCAGAATAAAATCAAAATCTGATAAGGGATTCACATCGTTTACCGTTTAACTGGTATGTCCATTTTCGATAGGCTTGTTGGGTGGGTAAAAACCCTATTTAACTGATCAGGGTCACTTAGGCAAGTTCACCTTAATTAAAAACAAAATAACTAAACAGCACATAACTAGTCAAAGTGTAAACTCTGCTGTTGGCAAAAACTGTACGGCTGGACCCCCAAGGGCACCAGCGACTGTAGGGCCTTGCTTGGCCAGTAGGGGGCCCCCTTGCACGTGACATTGCAAGGATTTGTAAGTTGTAGGGCGCAGATGGGAAACGAGGTGGGGTAAGAAGCATTTAAAGTGCGGAGCCACATACAGCCATGGGGGTGGGTTTGGGTTTCTAGCACAGCCTGCAAAGACCAGAATAAGTTCCTTTCCTCAACACACTAGCGCCCCCTTGGCCAAACACGACCCATGGTCACCTTGCAAATCATTAAGCTGCCCTGAACCCCACTCTGCTTTCAGTAAGTGCCATTTAAAAACAATGATATACACACATTTTCAGGAGAGCACCTGTGAAGTCACCCCCCCACACACACACACACACACTACTGGCATTGTTTGGCACCCGACCCATGTAAACCTGACCCCGATTTGCATAATTTATTCAGGTATATATCAGAAACCAGGGTTTCTGCCACCTAGAGGCTGTACGGCGCAACAAGAGACAAATCGCCATCAAAAACACAGGACCTGGAGAATCACCCGGGGTGGGGGGGATACATACTGTCACGTACTGGCGTGGGTGGGGGAGGACGCAGGCAGTGTGGCAGTCAGCCAATGGGCGAATTCACGAGAAAAAACACTGTATGTTAAAAACCGCTAGCATCCAGCATGAGAGAAAAAGGTCAAAGCGAGTCAGGGTTTTTCCGGGGGGGGGGGGGGGGGGGCAGGGTTGGTCTTACCTACACTGGCATGGGAGGGGTGGGAGGCATTGGTTAATGGTACAATGTGCAAGACAATTATCTGGGAGAGGAAAATTAACTTCCCCTAAAGTAAAACTAAAGTCACAAGAAAACTGTGGTACCCTCTGTCAATAGACCACACTCAAAAAACTCTGAGTAAAAGAGGAACGTTATTGGCCTGGCTAATCTCTCTCTCTCTCTCTCTCTCTCTCACACACACACAGCTTGAAATGCTTTTTACACATTTACACTAATGTATATCACAATGCTACCAAAGCTTTGCAAATGACCACAGAGCGGGACTGACACCCAAGTGTGTGTAGAACCACACACACACACACACACACACACACACACACACACACACACACACACACACACACACACACACACACACACACACACACACACACACACACACACACACACACACTCTCTCTCTGAAGTGCTTTAAAAACATAACGGATAAATTATTTTATGTGCAAACTGGGAGGGGGCAACAAAAAGTCGCAAAACACACATGGAATCGATCCCCTCCCCCATCACAACCAACCCTCGGTGAACGAAACCAGAAAGTCAGTCATTGGCATCCCGGGTTCCGGACTTTGCTGAAATGCACGACCGGTGCGGGTTCTGGCGGGGGCTGACTGGGGGCAGGGGGGGTTGGCCTGGTGAGCAGCGCGGCAGTCGCCTTCCACGCATCACGTCTGTGCCAGCTGCAGCTCCTCCAGGCCGTCTTTGCCCAGGTGGTAACGGGCCAGGTCCTTCCGCGTCACCAGTCCCACCACCTGGGCACCGGGAACATGATTGGTACGTAGAACAGGGCATAGATAGCTGGTTATGTTATGAGGGAGGGGTGGGAGTAGCACAGGAAACCAGGGTGATAACCTTGATCTAGATGGATGCCCAACGGCCACTGGCTGAAAACCGATGCAGTAATTTTCGAATTTTACAATGAGAATGGAGATATGTGCTGGAGATGACGAAGGCCTGAGGACCTCGCAAGGCAGACGCACCTGGTTGTCACTGTCCACCACAATGAGGTGCCGCAGACCAAGGGCCCTGAACAGCTTGAAGACACGAGGAAGCGACGTCTCCTGAAAAAGAGGCAGAAGAACACAGTCGCAGAACATGACTGTTTAGTCAAATGTGTCTCTGGTTCTCAAGGACCAAGACCAAGGCTGAGACTGAGACTAGTACCTGCGTGACAGTGTAGGGGGTGGGATTCATGAACTCCGTCAGGTCCATCATGCACTCCCTCTCGTCTTGGGACACATGGATGGACTGGATCGGAGGGAAGCGAGGGTAGGCATCCCGGAAGTCCTTCAGCTGCAGTTTGCGCAGATTGAGACGAGAACGAGCCCGTTCCACAAACACCTGGTTGAAAAGAGTACACCGGTCACAACGTGGATGAGCACACTTCTCATTGGCTTGCTGCACTGACATTCGCAACCGTGTACGCAGTAAACAGACCCCTCATTGGTCAATCGCACTGCCAGTCACATCCAGGTATTCAATAATCAAACCCCTCATTGGTCAGCTGCACTGTCATTCACAGGCATGCATATACACCAAGCACCCTGATAGGTGTTAGTGTGGACAGACATGCTCCTTATTCAGCTGACCTCTGCAGGAACCTTAGGTCACACTCACCTTGTGTTTCAGGAGCACGATAAGCTGGGAACGCAGGATTAAGCCACAGATTTTCCCTGGCTAAGAGCACAAAATTCAGATTAGCAAAGCCCCAAAGTACATCATGTGACAAATCTCCAGGAAAACAAAATCACCCCTAGTGGGAGGGACATACCTCACAGCCATCACTCAACCCGGAGACTACAGGGAACCCGTTGTGATTGGTCGAGGTGTTGCTGAGCACATCCACAATAGTGCCCACTTTCTCCACCAGGTTGAAGCAGGTTACTGGAGAGCTCATAACCTCCCTGAATGGACAGACACACCAAACCTGAATATACAGTGAGAATGAAGCACCAATGTCTTGCTAAAGGCGTGTACTGGGCTCATTGAAGCATTAGCAGGGAAAATCCTGTAGGGGGCAATATACCTGGCAGTCAGGGAGTGGGAGGTGGCTGGGGCATCCCAGTGCAGGAAGGGCACACTCTGCAGCTTGATGTGGATGTCGTATAGCCCCTGTGGGAAAATTCGAGTCACTCAGAAGAGCTTAGGATCACATCTGCACAACATTCATAAGCTGCCACCCCTTGAAGTTTTACTTCCTCTAAGCAGATTTGCTGGCACATTGAGGAACAGAGAAGCGAAACGAGCTGTCACAGCATGATGTGCCACCTTAAGTTAGACAGCTGTGCAAAAACAACGGAAGGGTTCTCAAAATCAGTCACTGGAAGGACAGATGAAAAAAAGATGGCGTCAGACTGGTGGCTAGCTGCACCACCCACACCAAAAGCAAACATGAGACCGGAGCAGTTAACGAAACACGACTGGCCCGATTCCAAGTTCTGCACGGTCTGAAAGGCGATGAGCTCATCACTCACTGACAGGCTCACACATAATGCCAAATGGACCAACCCGCTCCAACCCGAAACGTCAACACTGACCTCCACGAAATAATCGCCCACGATCTTCGCCGTCATCAGAACCAGCATTATGGGTAGGCCGTAGGTGACATTTCCGGTGGCTTCCACCATGATGACAGTCAGGCTGAGGGTCATCCTCACGATCCCACCTGGCAAAGACCTTCGTAAACAGACGCAAACCCGAAGCCTCATGTGCCTCCATGCACCTCTAGACGAGCTCTGAAAAGCAGGCTGACCGCGGACGGACACTCACCAAGCTGGGCGGCGGCTCCAATCAGAGCGTACTTCCCAGGGTCGGCCAAGGTCTGTCAAACGAAACGCCACAAATCATAAAACATGCTCATTCAAAAACTTCGAGGGGGCTTTACTTCCAACAAACATTATGTTAAACTACATCTATGCCGACATGACGCTGGGCGGCCCAGGAAATCGATACAGCACTAACCAATAGGGCACCTTCAAAGAGTCACGTGACTGCTTAAAGAGTAAATCTGATTGGACAACAAAGAGGAAATCAATCTAAAGCGGGTGTTGAAGGAGGCCCTCTGACTTCTAAAGACCCCGTTCAATTTCCTTAATATATCAAAACCTGCAGCGTTTCCATTAAAGTTCTGCACAAACAAGCAAATTTGTTGACAAAGTGAAATTGCATAAAGGGTGTTTCCATTAAGTAACATCATGGAAACAACACCTGCAATTTATGATTCCGTGCCTCAACATGGATTGAGCTTTTCATGAGATACGAGCTCTAGAACCAAGTCATCGTGTCCTACACAGCAACAAGTTCGCAAAATCGGCTTCCATTTCAGTTTTGCGAATCGCCACAAAAACCACTTCAATCAAACTGAAAGCGTTTGAGGGCTTGTCCTCCTGAAATATAATCGTACCCATTAACGGATTTTCAGTTTTGCTTCTTCAAAATGTGCAAAAAAATCAAGGTCAGTGGAAAACGTCGCCACTGTGAGGTTTCTCTCTGCTGAGGGAAGAGTTCTGCTATCGTGACGGCCCCTCCTCCGCCAGCGGACCACGCCGCCTCACCGGCTATACGGCGCTTCCCCAGGAACGGCGACCCGTCCTGATGTACCTGTATGGAATTGTGCGGCGTAATGGAGGCCAGCAAAATGCCAAAGAGCCGCCCCCAGGCGGCGCCGATGAGCAGCGAGGGGATGAAGACCCCGGCGGACACAGTCAGGCCGTATGCCCAGCAGGCCAGGAAGAAGTAGGTGATGGTGAAGATTCCCAGGGTCACGGGATTGTAGGAACCTGCCGGGGGGGGGGGGGGGGGTGGTGGTGGTGGAATTCATCACCTAAGTCAGTGTTTCCCACGTTTTTGCTAAAATGTTGATCATGTAGTTGATCCCCAAGAACGCTAATCTAGCGAAACCAGCTAGTTTTACTTGATTCACCCTTGTAATGAGGATACAGGTGTACAGAAATTATTTCATGATGAATGGCATTTTTCATATGATCATTTCCATTTTTCTACCTGGTGTAAAGTGCAATTTGGAGCCGATCAAGACCAAGCCATGTTACTTTGGTATGTCTTTCATCCACTAGAGGGCATGGATGAACACAGTTTAGTGCCGTTCGAACTTGCCTACGGTGGCATTCGTCAGGGCACTTGAGAAGCGCTCCTGTTCTCCCCAGGCAGGGTGACAGTCCCCCCATCCCAAATGAGGGAAGCCTTGAATAATTGAGGAGGATTGTGTGTATGGGTTTAGCTGTCTGTCTGGGAAAACAATCAGCCAGAAGCGGCCCGTAAACAAACCTACGACACGACAGAGGTGGCAGACGAGTCTGACTGTTCAAACAGCTGCCCCGGACCTAGCCAGCCTGTCACCAATATCAAACACAGGTGTTCATTCTAAAGATGGACAACGGACTGTAATTATAATCTCTTCCAGAAGAAGGGCACAACAGGGGCGACCAATCCGGCTTCAGGTCACGACCCATCCTGCCCTGAAACACGTGCTGGAAACTCCACGGACCTGCGGGGCTGTGGAACAGGCTGCGGACACTCCTCTCCGGGGTGTTGAAGACGATCGTGGCCATGGAATTGTACTCGCCATCAGCACAGAACAGCTGTGAGAGGGATAAGTGGAGGTTCAGGCCTGAGGACAGGATACACACCCTCTCAGCTGTTCAGCCAATGAAATCACAGAGAGCCCACCTCCAGCTGCCTTACCTGCAAGGGGTATTCCTCCAGCTGATCCTCCCCCAGGGGCTGGCAGTCGTTGGAGAAGTAGATCATAGTGAAGAACACAGTGGCCGTCACGGCAGCAACCAGTATGGCCTCGATCACCTGCAGGCAGGGCCGGTGGATATACCTGGGGATGGGGGGGCATGGTGGCTCAGCTAATGATTTTGTTGTGGGACAACTTTCATTTGCATCAAACCAGTGTGGGGCAGTTTCAAGGTCAGCCCCACAGTCTCGGGATATATTTATTTAATTATTTAATTTCAAGTGTTAAGATGCCTAAGTTTCAGACAGGCGTGACACAGTAAAAACCAAACAGGCCTCACTTACGTGCACACACACAGGCAGAGGTACGCACACACACACACACACACAGGCACACATGCGCACAGAAGTACGCACACACACACACACAGGCACACACACGCACACAGGCACACGCACACAGGCACACCTGATCCTGAGGATGGTGAGCCAGTAGTTCAGGACGTTGAACAGTGCTCCCAGCAATCCACCTGCGGGGGGGAAAGAGACATGGGCCCGGCATGAGAAAACCAGAAACAGAACCAGTCCGTTAAGATGTAAAAGAGCAAGGTTTGGGTTTCCACAATAAGACGCTCCCTCTCTCTCTCTCTCTCTCTCACCGAAGGCTCCCATGACGATAAACAGAGGAATCTCATACAGGTAGTACTCCGTGCTCTGAGGGGGGGGGGTAAAAAAAAAGAAAAAAAAATCAATACCCAGAATCCTCCAGTCAAACATGCAAATGACAACATCAACAGACCCTACAGGACTACACACATGGGGGCACCTCTTGTTTGCCTCTTTTTTTTTTATTTAATTTTATTTTATATATATATATATATATATATATATATATATATATATATATATATATATATATATATATATATATATATATATATAGAGAGTAATTTCTTCTATTTTCTAAAAAGTTACTGATATCTAGTTGGATGGCTAGATGAACACCGCTTCAGTTCCCAAACTTCTCCTCAGGGGCACCTCAGCCGTTCCATGATTTTGTTAAATTTCACCAACAGCTGAATTAAAAAAAGTTAAATATACTGGCTTAAAAAGTCAGTGAGAGACTGACTAGCTGTATGAGGTGTGCTGGTGGCCAAGTCAAAAAAA
The DNA here is from genome assembly GCF_023856365.1 of Brienomyrus brachyistius. Classification (NCBI taxonomy): domain Eukaryota; kingdom Metazoa; phylum Chordata; class Actinopteri; order Osteoglossiformes; family Mormyridae; genus Brienomyrus; species Brienomyrus brachyistius. The sequence goes on along the minus strand of NW_026043263.1, from coordinate 18,811 downwards.
ACACATGGCTGCATTGGACGGTCGCTGCAAATACTAGGATGATTTTAGCAGAGGTTCTGAAATGGCGAAGTTGACACACTTTCACAGGCATAATATCATAGTTTTACACCAACACGAGGATAATCTAAATATCATTTTCTTTGCCTGCCTAAGACTTTTGCACAGTAGTGTATAATTTTTTAAAAAATGGTGAACGTGTTGTGATCCTACAGGAAGCATACAGTGGGCATCCGGGGCAAACGTTTCCCAAAAACTTCAGGCACCGAAGGCGGGAAAAATTCTGCTGCGTTTAAAAAAAATAAAATAAACAACCGTATCTGCATACCATGTAAACTGCTACAGGTGCCTCTCTTGTAACGAGAAACATCCACAACCATGGCTAACATGCCTACCTAAACCAGGAGGCCCAACTAAAACAGCGCGGTACTCATGTCCACCGAGGTGATGACTATATTTCCAGCCCAGGGGGCCTCCCAGGAAAGTCATGCGCTGCGGGGTGGGGGCTGTGTCCAAGTCCCCCAACAAACGTTTCATGGTTTCCTTTCCAACCCATGTGACCAGAAGGCAGGTAAAAATACATCACTGCTCATGTGACAGGGTACCGAGTCGAGCCCTTTCTGGAAATAACAGCTCATCCTTTTCTCTCTCACCCTTGTTTCCCCATAAAGTTCACAGATCAGCCCCTTCTTGAACGGCACGGACAGGAAAGACCAAAACATGTTCGGGAACAGTGTGAACTTGGTCTCATTCTGGATTTTGGTCAAAATTATACCGTCTTCTTTCGCCTTTCCCAAACGAGGTAATGATTATAAAATGCTCTCCACTCTAAGTTGTCCAGACATCCATAAACATCACATTTTCCCCACTGACTAACGGGAGGCAGGAAACCAATGTCAGAGGGTAACGGCCGACATCTCCCAAGAGCTACTTGACTTGCGGACAGCATACCATTGGCCAAGACAACCAGATCAATTACCGATGCCCAATATTTTGATTTTCAAGATTCCATCTACAGACTTTTAAAAAGGACAATCTACATCACAACACCGACAGAAATGGGAAACTTACATCGTTGTCAAAGCGTCCAAAGTTGATGAGACCTGGGTTACTAAAATCTCCCGGCTTGTTGTGGTAGATACTCATGAAGAAGTTCAAGGTGAAGGTCGAGATCATGGAAGCGAAGAACTGAAAGATACGGGTCACTGAATAGTTACATTTCACCAGAGCCCCGTGGCGGGGCAAGGAGATCAGGTATGCTAATCGGAAACGTCACTCACGATTCTCCAGGGCAACATCTGGTTCCAGAAGGAGGCTCCCTCCTCCAAGCTGAAAAGGACACCACCTGCAAAACCGGAAACCATCAGAAACTGCTGCATAACTGCATTACTCACAGATCAGCTCCACTAAACTGGAAATATTCAGCAAAGGTCATACAGGGGTCTTTATTGCAAGGATAAGACTCCACTGGTGTGACTCCATGCCTTTGTGGCATTTTTTTCCTGGATTATTCATCAACACAGAGCCACCTTGTACTTTCCATCCTGAAACCAAAAAATCAATGGCGGAGGCCGAAGAAGCCCAACGCTGACAGGACACTCTAATAACCTTTTTTTTACTCATCATAGCTTCCCTTCTTCCTTGAGGGTAACATTAGATTCTGGAGGCATGGAACTGATCTGAGATCAGAGCTTCGGGTGTGTATATGGGTGTGTCGAGACTAGATGGTCAGTATGGATAACTAAGGTGCACTAAAATTGGGTGAGCAGGCAAGGCATGTCACCCAGGTTGTGTGACAATTATTTTATATATATGTATATATATATTCCATCCACCATCCCTCCTTTACGGAGAACTGCGTTATTTTTATTGTCCATTACGAAGAAAAAAAAAACTATATATATATATATATATATATATATGGGTGTATCGAGACTAGATGGTCATTATGGATAACTAAGGTGCACTAAAATTGGGTGAGCAGGCAAGGCATGTCACCCAGGTTGTGTGACAATTATTTTATATATATGTATATATATATTCCATCCACCATCCCTCTTTTATGGAGAACTGCGTTATTTTTATTGTCTATTGCAAAAAAAAAAAAAAAAAAACAATACATATATACATATATATTTATGGGTGTATCGAGACTAGATGGTCATTATGAATAACTAAGGTGCACTAAAATTGGGTGAGCAGGCAAGGCATGTCACCCCGGTTGTGTGACAATTATTTTATATGTATGTATATATATATTCCATCCACCATCCCTCCTTTACGGAGAACTGCGTTATTTTTATTGTCCATTGCGAAAAAAAAAAACTATATATATACATATATATTTATGGGTGTATCGAGACTAGATGGTCATTATGGATAACTAAGGTGCATTCAAATTGGGTGAGCAGGCAAGGCATGTCACCCAGGTTGTGTGACATTAATTATTTTATATATATGTATATATATATTCCATCCACCATCCCTCCTTTATGGAGAACTGCGTTATTTTTATTGTCTATTGCAAAAAAATAACACAAAAAAACTATATATATATATACACACATATATATTTATGGGTGTATCGAGACTAGTTGGTCATTATGGATAACTAAGTTGCACTAAAATTGGGTGAGCAGGCAAGGCATGTCACCCAGGTTGTGTGACAATTATTTTATATAAATGTATATATATATTCCCTCCACCACCCCTCCTTTACGGAGGACTGCTTTATTATTAATATCCATTGCGAAAAAAAAACACAAGAAAAAGAAAAAATATCTATATATATACATATATATATATATATATATATATATATATATATATATATATATATATGGGTGTGTCGAGACTAGATGGTCAGTATGGATAACTAAGGTGCACTAAAATTGGGTGAGCAGGCAAGGCATGTCACCCAGGTTGTGTGACAATTATTTTATATATATGTATATATATATTCCATCCACCATCCCTCTTTTATGGAGAACTGCGTTATTTTTATTGTCTATTGCAAAAAAAAAAAAAAACTATATATATATATATATATACATATATATTTATGGGTGTATCGAGACTAGATGGTCATTATGGATAACTAAGGTGCACTAAAATTGGGTGAGCAGGCAAGGCATGTCACCCCAGTTGTGTGACAATTATTTTATATAAATGTATATATATATTCCCTCCACCACCCCTCCTTTACGGAGGACTGCTTTATTATTAATATCCATTGCGAAAAAAAAAACACAAGAAAAAGAAAAAATATCTATATATATATACATATATATATATATATATATATGGGTGTGTCGAGACTAGATGGTCAGTATGGATAACTAAGGTGCACTAAAATTGGGTGAGCAGGCAAGGCATGTCACCCAGGTTGTGTGACAATTATTTTATATATATATGTATATATATATTCCATCCACCATCCCTCCTTTACGGAGAACTGCGTTATTTTTATTGTCTATTGCAAAAAAAAAACAGAAAAACTATATATATATATATATATATATACATATATATTCATGGGTGTATCGAGACTAGATGGTCATTATGAATAACTAAGGTGCACTAAAACTGGGTGAGCAGGCAAGGCATGTCACCCAGGTTGTGTGACAATTATTTTATATATATGTATATATATATTCCATCCACCATCCCTCCTTTATGGAGAACTGCGTTATTTTTATTGTCTATTGCAAAAAAATAACACAAAAAAACTATATATATACATATATACACACATACATATATATATATATATATATATGGGTGTATCGAGACTAGAAGGTCATTATGCATAACTAAAGTGCACTAAAATTGGGTGAGCAGGCAAGGCATGTCACCCCAGTTGTGTGACAATTATTTTATATATATGTATATATATATATATATTCCCTCCACCACCCCTCCTCTACGGAGGACTGCTTTATTTTTATTTCCATTGCAAAAATAAAACATTTTAAAACACAAAAAAAAAAAAAAACGAAAATAATAATAATAAAAATTATTTTGAATGTGTATTCAAATAAGTTTGAATGTGTGTGAACTATATATAAATATATATATACACATGCATATACAGAAATATATACACACACACACACACATATATATATATAAACACACACACAGACACACACTCACATAAACACATACACACACTGTGTACAGTCTTATGCAAAGGTTTGGCACCCCTTGACAAATAACATCTTTTCAATTACAAAAGCAACAATATCAGTTAATACAGTCTCTTTAGGAACTGGGGGGAAAATACACAATATTTTCAGCAAACATTGATGAATAGTTACTTTTTATGCCATAAATTGAACAAAATTACAAAATAAAAACATTATTATGGCACTCTGCAAAAGTTTGGGCACCCTACGTAATCAGTACTTAGTAACACCTCCTCTGCCAGATATCACAGCTTACAAGCGCTTCTTATAGCCAGCTGAAAGGCTTTCAGTTCTTGTACTTGGGATTTTCTCACATTCTTCCTTGCAAAAGGCTTCTAGTTCTGTAATATTCTAATATATCAAGGGCTGTATTGTCAAATAGGAGATCGGCAGCATTCTCCCACCTGAGAAAACTGTACTACAATGCCCTTGATAGTGTGTAGAAACACACTCGTCAGCTCTAGTCCTCCTGTAACAACGCAAAAGGACTGGCAACCCTCAGGTATTTATGCGTGCGATTGTATGATAAATTCACCCTGACAGTCTCACACTTCTCTTGGTACCAACAGGTCTCATGGAATATATAAAAGGCAACTGCAACAATTATACTCGGCACTAAACATCGAGGCACGGAAATGCAGCAGAGCTTGTGTATTTCTCAGGATGCATTCTAGTAAAATGCCCGGAAAATGAGCTAAAGACATATTTCAAGGGGCACTATATAAAACCGATGGAAATTTTACTGATTAAATAAAAGGAAAAGCATCGTTTGAAAAATCACAAATGTTTCTAAGATTCAATGCATCGCTTTTTGACCACATCATAGCGATGAACACATCATTGTTCCTGACAATGTCCTAATACAGAAATAAAACTTTATGTTGGTAAACTCAAAAAGCCTTCAGCTGTCACACTGGCTAACGATCTCAAACGATTATAAAGCAGCATTTTGAAAAGCGCTGTTTTAAAATAACAGGTACAACACTTACCTTGTCTTCTGGCCAAATGCTTTTCACGGCTTGGCACTCGAAACGAAACGAAATTTGTATTTCCTCCTACCTCGTTTGCCCTTCAGTTCTTCTTTTCTCCCTTTGGATGTTTTTTTCCTTCTTCTTTGGATATTGTTTTTTATTTTTGTTTGTTTTTTTTACTTTGCATGTTTTTCCTTCTTCGGATATTATTTTTTTGGCTTATTTTTTTAGACGATGTTTTTTTCGTCTTCTTTAAAAATTGATTTTTTTCGTCTTCTTTAAATATTGTTTTTTTTTTCATCCTTTTGATGTTGTTTTACGGAACAAGAGCCGTACAGTGCTACTCTATCAGGAGGTAGCGCCAACTGAACGCCTTGAAGCAGTACCCAGCTCTTTTATAGGGAGCGTCAACCCGAAGTCAAGTTCTAGAACGTTGCACTCACTTTTCATTGGTTTCCCAGCTATGCTGTCAGAATAATGTTTGCTGATTGGTCGAAAATTTTAAAACGTACCCGAGTACTGTAAAAAAACTCAAGATCTTGCTACCCTACGGAGCACCCATAAGGTGATTTTTTTTATACGTTATATGCAGCTATTTGTAGCAGGCCGTAATTAGACTAATCCACCCTTTGTCAATAAAGCCAACAAGAGAACAGGTTGCCCAAAGTTTGCTCAGGTACACGCCACAGCACAACCTTAAAAACACATCCAGCACAAATCACACTAGTGAATGACACAGCAAATCACAGCAATAAAAAAGACCCCTATGGGCAATCCAGCACCCAGACTACAGGTGCCAAAAGGCCCAGCCTGCCTAATAATGAACCCAAAATATACATACAACAAAGAAAAAGACACAAACAAAAAAGAAAATAAAACTAGCCAGCTGCTCCCACTAAACCCCGCTCCCGAGGCCACTAAGCCGGCTGGCTTGATAATACACGATACAACCTCAGATAAAACATATTAAAGCAACACCAGGGAGGTTTACAACCTGATCCTTAAAATTATCGACCCGTAATTCCACCTTGAAAACCCCTAAAGAACAGTAGTTTACCCCATGACTCACTGCCCCATTCAAACAAAAAAAAAACAGGTTTTTGGGGTAACCTTTAGGTCAGCTCTTCAAAACCAGGTATGAGGACTCTTCAGCTAATCAGTCCTCTAATTAGAAATCTAATTAGGGAGTTGCAGCGAAAACCTGCATACACACCGGCCCTTTGCGGATAAGATTGTTCACCCCTGAAACAAGCAAACAGAAAGGCTGCTACACTGCAAATTCAATATGCCCGCCGATGCTCCACCAAATCTATCAGGACCCTGCCTGTCTTTCCCGTGCCTGCTCCTTTGCCAATATGCCCTACCATCGGAACATGCACAGCCATCTCGCCCCGGCTATGCCTCCAGTCCGAACTGCAGTTCCTATACCTGCCTATAATTGCCTGGCTACAATCCATCCCCCAAAATGAAATTGATGACCCAACGATCACAGCTAAGAATTCTATCCCCAAACCACTGGTCTTCCTCCCCAACCGAACGATCATTCACTGACCGTGGTAACTTATAAGGGTTGGTATGATGACCAGTGGTGGACCTCACCGAACGTTTAACTGGTCTCTACACCTCGGGGGGGACATAACCTCCTCCATTATACGAGGCCTACTTGTGGATGCTCTATTGCGACCCCTCCCACCAGCCCTGTCCCCGTAAAATCACAGAGTCCTCATCCGATTCCATTTCTGTTGCCCCTGTGGGCAACCCAGACTCAGGAGACATTACCAGAACATCTTCCCCTGACATAACAACCCCCTGTGGTACTGGACGCAACTCTGTTCGGTGAACTTGACGGACAACCCCGTCCCCCTCCATTGGAGTTGCAGAGTAAACTGCACCCTGATCTTGGGGACACCGAACTACCATATACAAACAGGCATCCCAATGATCCTGTATTTTACCTCGAACATGGTTCCGCAAACACACCAGCTGACCTTCATCAAACCCCTAATCATTAACCAACTCATTGTGTTTCCGATTTCGTGGTGTGGCTTGTTCCTCCAACTAAGCCTTCACATACTCTTGAAGCACCTGCAAACTTTCCTGATGGTTTTGTACCCATTCCTCCAAAGGTCCACCATACTGACTGATCCCGGCAGGAGCCTGAAGATAGTGTATCGGTAATCGAGGCTCACAGCCAGACCTTAAATAAAAAGGCATCATCCAGTCATTTGGTGGGGTGTAGTATTGTAAGCTTCTCTGCTGGAGGAAGTGTGTGAAGCAAATTGTGCAAAAAAAATATTAAAGCAACACCAGGGAGGTTTACATCTAGATCCTTAAAATGATCGACCTGCAATTCCACCTTGAAAATCCAATTACCATATAAAGGATACAAGATGTAAAGATGACAAATGACATGGCACACATTTGTTGTTTAGACTGTTGTGTCAGGTTAATTGAAAGCTGAAGGATCTTAGTGTTTACTAGTCTAAGTAACAGAATGTCTAAACACTGTGCTTGCCTTTATGGGTTTTTAAGCAGAACATATAGGTATAGAAACATATTAACATTACGTTTCACGATTCACTGACTGGAGAATAGGAGAATATACACATCAATATTACTACTTAAGTTAACTAACCCTAATCCCAACCCCTATTGGCACGGAGCCCGCCAGGGTTCAGGTGAGATATAAATCTGTAATCTGTATCAATGGTTTTGCTATCCATACCCACCCTATTAATGTTAGCTTCCCAGGGTTTCTTGTTAGACAAGCTCTGTGTCTCTCTATACCCCCATTTACTGCACGACTGATTGTCCATTTATAAAGAATCAAATAGGGTGAAGATGGTTTTAGTTTACAATTACTCTGGAAGGTGACCAGATTAAAAAAAACTAAATACCATGCCTACGTGTATGTAATCTCCATCACAGTCCCCATTTTCCCCATAATCCTCGTTTTGATAGTGCCAATTTGTGTAATGTGAGTTTTTTTTTTTTTTTAAAAACTGTTATAGAAGAACATACTGGATGCCACATGTGTACAATTACCCCTTTCTAATTAGTGGGGTCCGTTGTGTCAGCTACAGCCTTTACTAACATACACATAAGTATACAGTCTTACAGCACTTTTGTTTTCCTTTTGTATTTAATGGTTTTCCATTTAGGGGGCAGCATGGTGGTGCAGTGGTTAGCACTGTTGCCTCACACCTCTAGGGCCCGGGTTCGAGTCTCCACCTGGGTCACATGTGTGTGGAGTTTGCATGTTCTACCCATGTCATCGTGGGGTTTCCTCCGGGTACTCTGGTTTCCCCCACAGTCCAAAAACATGCTGAGGCTAATTGGAGTTGCTAAATTGCCCATAGGAGTGTATGCGTGAGTGAATAGTGTGTGAGTGTGCCCTGCGATGGGCTGGCCCGCCATCCTGGGTTGTTCCCTGTCTCGTGCCCATTGCTTCCGGGATAGGCTCCAGACCCCCCGCGATCCAGTAGGATAAGCGGTTTGGAAAGGCTGCCTAACGCCCTTAATTTGTTTGCAATTTCGCCAGGTAGGCTACCTTCTTTAAACTGCGTTTTGCTAGACTACACATTTCGAGATGTTTTATTGTAGTCTTGGTAAATATATATATATAGTTTAGCCTAACCCAGCCACTTAAGGGAGCAAGCCAGCTCAGGTAGGTGCCAGTCCCAAGCCCGGATTAATGGAGAGGGTTGGCGTCAAGAAATAAAGAGAAATAAAGACAACTAATACTCCTAGTTTGCGAGATCTGACTGCAATGGCAGCACTGCTACAAGGGTGTGGATAAATCTATACAAATATCACCTGCATGCACATTACTTCTTTTACAATAACCAACTCCTGATCCATACTGTTAGTCGTGAAAAAAAAAACTATCGTGTACATAGAGGCCCTGTGTAAAAAGATAACTGCCAAGGAAAAGATCAAAAACATTTATTTCAAGGATACAAAGTTTTTATGGTCATGTACAGTGTACAGTGCAATTCTTATTTGATTAACTTGAATGTCTCCACAGACTAGACGATTAAACAAATAAAGCAGCGCAACATTACAATAACTAATAACAAATAAACAAAGCTCACGAGTACTATTACAGTATTTATATCATTTATTTAAACTTAATTTTACCAGGTAAATTAACTACAAAGCAGTTACCACTGCTTTACCTGCTTCTCGGGAGAAATAGCAGATATACGTCATGTATGTGACTAAATTCTTAAGCCAATAAGGGCAAAGTTGTGTCGTAATGGAGGCGGATCCAGTTTGTGCAGCCGGTTAAAGACACTACGGGCATGTAAATGGAGAACGAAATTATAGTTATACCGAATCTCCTACACACAATACCAAGGTTACCAACTTTGGTCAGCTGACCGGAGTGAGACGTTCAATTCCCGTAAGATTTCTTTGCGCCAGCCTGAGAGTCTGAAAACACGTCACACCAGATGCATGAGAGATGGAAACCTGGGATATTCAGTCGAATCAGATCAAATATGATGCTAAGTTAGTACTAAGTTAAAATATGTTCCGGACTTGTAACATGCACCCATGATTTGGAACAGTCAGCAGGCTGTCTCTGGCCACGCCCCCTACACTCGGTCCGGCCCCTGGCTTTTCCTGAATTCTGATTCCTTTAGATAAACATTGACTTCATTGATATTGTTATTGATTTATCGACAGACCATCATACGTTTTAGACGTTATAATAACAACACTCTATTGATCCCCAAAGAGAGAAATTCTCTCCTTGCCTGCCCCCTCTTACTGTCCATGATACACAAGCACATATGTAGAAAAACGTCAGCTTGGAAGCCAAGGCTGGACTTAACCTACTCCTTAGGGTTCAACTGGAAACTGCCCCATGGCCGAGCGGTCTAAAGCCTCCTGCGCAGCGAAAATGGCCTTTCAAAGTAAGGGGTATTCTGTTCTCCGAAGTAAGGCATGGGTTCGAATCCAACTTCCGACAAAAGTTCTTCAATCGCTACAGCAGAATTTGAGCCACTGATCGGCTTTAATTGCTTTGTTTTATTTTTGCGTTTCAGGCAAAACTACATAACACTTAAGAGGTGCAGGATGATCTGTCTTGCTCTCGCGAGGTTTTTGTACGACGTGACATGGTGACATAATGCAGCGGACGATAAAAATCTAACCACAATGCATTGCGTCAGGACCAGAATGTATTGCTTTAAGCCAGCGCTGTATGTGGGTACATGAAGTGGAAAGCACCCAATAACAAACATAACATTTAAAAAAAATCTACAAACTAGTGGGAATATAAAATAAAATAAATGTGTCTGGGCAAATTGGTAAGTTAAATTAAATCGTTTTAAGCAGTGTTAAGCAGTGTGTGGTTTTAAACACGAGTAGCATGTACCGTGTTGACGGCGCATGAACGTATCTTGGCAGCACATGTAAAACTTAGATTTGCAAGCGGGATGTGAAACAGCATTTAGGTGTTTAAAACAGCAATAGAGTGCGTGTTTGTTCACGCAGTTACAATGTTTAGTTGTTATTTCTGTGGAACATCAGTGCAAACCCTTAGGGAACATGTTTTACATGTCAAACTTCACCGTCATGAACCACGATGCGTGTTCAAGTGTGGCGCTACAGATTGCCACAATACGTTTCGTTCATATGGGGAATTTAAGGCTCATTTTTACCGTAAACATAACACAGATTCATATATTGATACTACAAATGCCCTTACGGTGTTTACGTGTAATATGTCTATGTGCCAGCGCCAATGTCGCGATGTCAGATCACTAACAGCTCACTTAAAGGAACATATAGCCGAAGGACGTGTTGTGACATGTCCGGTGACAGGATGCGACCATACGTTCACTGTGAGATCGTCGTTTACAGCCTACATGTCCAGGAAACACAGACAATGTTCTGTGGACAGTATAAGAGATCTTTATAAGGAGACAGTTTCTCAGTTTCTTGAAACTGAACCGTTAGTTACAGGCCCTACAGAGAGATTTAGTGAGACTGATGAAGGTGAAGTCCATCTTACAGAAAATTTCAGTGACCTTTTTCTTAGAAATATTTCTCTTTTCTACTTGAAATTACATGGGCAGTTTCTTCTGCCAGCATCAACTATACAAAATATTATTGAAGAGATGCTAAGCATACATGAACTAGGACAGACATATACTTTGAATAAATTAAGTGCATTCCTGAAAAGTGACTTAACTGAATTAACAGATGAGGTTATTGGTAGTATATGTGATGTTGTGAAGGAATCTGACCTTTTCACCATTAGTCATGAAGGACCAATGAGAACCAATTTTTCAAGAACTAGGGCTTTTAAACAGATGTTTAGATACACAGAACCTGTAAAGTTGTACTTAGGAAGGGATGAAACAAGGTCACAGAGGTTTGCCTACTATGTTCCATTGAAAGACACTTTGAGACATTTACTGGAGTCAGACTTATGGCAGAATTGTGCTGCACAGGGTACATACGTACCATACACTGATGTGCTTTGTGATGTCAGTGATGGTCAGGTATATAAAAACAATGAGTTCTTTTCTCAAAACCCATCATGTCTAAAACTAATTCTATATCAAGATTCTTTTGAGGCGGTGAACCCATTAGGTTCAGCAAAAAGCAGCACAAAGTAGTAGCTGTATATTTGTCTCTGGCTAATTTACCACCTCATCAAGTACAGACCACATGTCACTTGTAATGCTGTGTCAGGAAAAAGACTTCAAACACTTTGGCCATGACAAAGTTTTCTCAAGGCTCATTGCAGACTTAAAAGACCTGGAAGACAATGGAATAACGGTGGCAGAGGAAAAAGTTAAAGGGACTGTTTTGTGCATTGCAGGGGACAATTTGGGGTCTCATAATATCGGTGGATTTACAGAAAATTTTAGTTTTTCTGAATATTTCTGCAGGTATTGCCGGACAACCCGAACAGATTTTCAAACAGATCCAAATGCATTTTACAGTCTGAGGAACAACAAAACGTTGAAGGTATAATATCTGAGTTTTAATTCATTGAATTACTTCGATGTTTGTATGCCTGGCCTGCCACCTTGTTTAGGCCATGACATTTTTGAGGGTATCCTTTCCTATGATTTAGCCCTTTACCTGAAGTACTTCATCAAGCAAAAAAAGTGGTTCACTTATTCAATTCTGAATAGACGCATTAAGAAATTTAAGTACAGTGGCTCTGATGTGTTGAGTAAGCCATGTGCAGTAAACTCCAATGGAGTAAAGCTTTATGGTCAGGCTGTTCAGAACTGGAATTTTCTAAGACTTCTTCCTGTGATCATGTGTGACAAGGTGAAAGAGCCCACAGATGATGATTGGCAGTTGACCCTTCAGCTAAAAGACATTGTGGAGCTGATTTGTGCACAGAAAATTTTATTGCCAGAGGTTGCATACCTTGACGTTCTTATCCAAGAATATCTTGCTTGTAGATTTTCTTTCTTTCCAGGACATAGGTTAAAGCCTAAGCATCACTACTTGCGACACTACCCTGCACTGATTTTAAAGTTTGGTCCTTTGATCAGGTTGTGGACAATGCGATTTGAAAGTAAATAAGGCACCATGGCAACAACAGTCAGAACAGCATCCAGTTCACAGCTAGTTTTAAAAATTGCTTTAACGCAGAGTGATTACAGGAAATAGGTGTACTGCTTAATATTAATTAAATTATTAAAATGTGCTAATAATAGACATATTTGTCAGTCAGACATTGTGCTTTTTAAAGAGCAGAAGGGATACATTAAATTACGATTATATTGTCCTTACTGTATATATTTTTACATTTTTCCCCTCAATGATTGTCAAGTGATCACAATTCTTACTGTGCTTTACCCCTCACTTGATAGAGATGTACCAAAACTGAACATATAACTGGATTTCACTCAGAATAACCAGGCCTTCTTTTTGGACTCTTTATCCCTTTTTATTTTATCTTCGCTTTCCTCAAGCCAGGCATTTACAGGTGAAAAACCTTAAACCACAAAACACCAACTTTCACCAATCTATCTTATGAGCAAACACAAAATTTTACTTTAAATGCATATATATATATATATATATACATACACACAAAATATACAATAAATGACCAATCTCAGCTTCAAATTTCCACACAATTATACATAACTTGTTCTGAATAAAATTCCTCCAAACATCAAAGTTTAAGATCAAACCACTGGGGAAACACATAAATGAGTTACTCAACGCAATAAATTGCAATGAAAAGCTAACCAATTAGACAATCGAACAATAGGTTTAACACTTCTGCCCATATGAATTATTAAAAGGAAAGTTCACCCTTAATACTTTTTTTTTCTTTTTAGCAATTTAATATTTAACTTTTAGATAAACTAAAAATAGAACCCCCCCTTTTAAACCGCATTAATGCAAACATCTGAATCAATAAAACAGCATTCCACATATTGTCATTAAGACACTTACAGCACACCATTTATTCCTAATACAGTCAAATACCACAACTCATATAATGTTACAAGCCAGCACCAGCGCCTCAATGCCTCATTAGCGCACCCCATTAAGAAATAAACCCCACTCGCAACAGGTAGTGCTTGCTACAAATAACATTTGCAACAAAGTCCAACACGCATGGTTCATGGTCTTACCGGCTGTCCGTTCAGAGTCTACTTTTCAGTACACAATCGCAGCACAGTTCCAGAAGCACTTGGTGTAGATTTGACCCTTTGCTTGTCGCGCTACCAATGCGTTTTGCCGACTTTATCCAAAATAAAGAGCAGGTGCGTCCGTTAATGCCTTCCCCTCGGGTGCACACAGGTGAGTAAACTTTGGTTCCGCATGACCACTTGCGTGAACGACGTAACCACTTGCTGGAATGACGTTCATCGCAACAATGATATAAATATTTTCCCCCCTGACATATAATCAGTGTAAGCACACAAACACATTGGCCGGTTATCCTATTCATTCAGTTCCACGGACAGTGACCTGTGTTACTGTGCTGTGACATCTGGTTCCTTCATTGGCTCTGTATATTTCTATAAATGACTAAATGGCTCTGTTGTAGAAATTTCCAGCCAGAGACTTGGTTCCTATATAACGAGAAGATTTTATTTTTACTCGGACTGAGAAGCTACAGAAAATCATCTCTGCATGTGATCTCCCCTTTACTGCTCAAGCAGAGCACACGCACATCAGCAAGTGTCAAGGCAGCAAGTGCATACAAACAACTTCTCAGGGCCTTCAGGAAGAGTCAGACTGCGGTGTCATTCAGAGATACCATTGTCTAAGACTTGCACTAAAACATTCTATGCACTTGGGCATATTTAAACAAAGTAGTATGGTACCTATGTCAGAATCCATCCCTGCCTTGTCCTGTTCACATGTCACTGGCCATCCTATTCTCTCCTCTGTCTTGTACCCCTTAGCCCATAGTGTGTTTGCCTGCTCATCGGGCCACCATGTGGCTTAACGGGCCAAGTGGTTGGCCACCGTGCCTGACTCCCCTTTTGATTGTGGGTTTTGAGGATATCAGTGGGTCTGTGTTTTCATGATTGTCCCCCAGGCCACCATGCAGCTCAGCCCTTGATTCCAACTACAGTAGCAATCAGGTGGTTCTCGGTCTACTAGGACTGTATAACAGGATTCTTCACCCATTCTATCTTTACTCCTTCAGCCGCATACATGAGTCAGACCTATAGGTTATTCAAATTCCGTCCTGCCAAATTTACTGGACAGGAAGTGGACACTGCAAATGAATGTGTGAATACGCCAATACCTACATCTTTACAAGTTACATTAAGGGGTTTGGTACAGTAAATGGCTGTGAGGTGGGATTTCTTCTTGATGTCTGTTTGTAGCCCGTCCACCAGCAGCTGCTGCTGTATTTATCACACCAAGCAGGGAAAGTATATTGCTAAATTTTCCTTAGTTCAATTACGCTTGATTAAGCTAATTAAGCCGGCTATGTTATTTACATTCAGAAGGATGCCGCCATATTGGGTTATACACAGATGCCACGATAGCTCACACTCACATTCCCTCTTCATTATTTTTCTAAACACACTCTATCCTGCCTTGTCACCTGCAACAAGATCTCACTCCCTGTAGCAATAAAAGTCTTTCTTATGATTGAGCAGATTTCTGCTTCTCTCCTAACCATGGGCATCCAAAGTAAGATGAAGCAAAATGTTAGGAAATTTGATAACACATGGTTACTCTTTTGGTAACAGTGACTTTGGTTTTATTTTGATAGATGTAAACTACATAATATGGTCTTAACCTTGTTTTCTGTCCTAAAAGCAAACTTTTATGTTACAGGAGAAAAGTGCACAGCTGCTTGGATCAACCCCAGCTAATCAGCGCATATGGGAATCTTTTCAAAATACCATGTGAGTCTTATGCAATTTACCCAATTAATATAAGCTCTTTAGATGACGCTTAAATAATCAATTCCCATCAACTTAGTGTCAAAACACAAACTCAGTGGCAAAAAAGTGAAGGGCAACAGACTAAGTTGTGAAAATGAAATCTGCATGTGATGAAAGGGCATGTGACTGTATCGCGATGATTATAATCATCAGATCAAACGGACCACGGAGTTGGCGGTATGGTCACACTGCTGGTCCCATGTCAGTAGGGTATAGCACACCCCTGGGCCCGGATACTACTAGGATGTCACTGGTGTACCACTGTGCCGTCAGAGTGTGGTGTGTCACTCCACAGCATTGGCAGGATTGCTCCTCTCCCTGCAGCGCCACCATACGCACATGACGGTCATCTGTGGTACTGCAGAACTGAGATGTATCGCTGAACATGGTAGGACGCCAGTCGTCATCAGTCCATCAGTCCATGCCTCCCAGTGACTACACCACTCCAAACGCAACCGTTTCTGTGCTATTGTGAACGGCAGCCTATGCATGGGACGGTGAACCCGTAGTCCAGCTGATGCCAGTCATCGCGACACGATGATATAGGGTGTTGTAGAGAGTCCAGTAGCTGTGTCCATATATCAGGCGCAGGTGTCATGGGGATCTGTGATGCTTGGAGCACAATCCGACGATCCTTCCTTGGCGTGGTCTGTCTTGGATGACCAGAAACTTCACGACGTGTGTGGATGCCTCACGTGCCCATTGGTTTCAATATCAGGCCACTGTGATATCCGCATGGCCCACATGCAATTGCAGCACATGACCACCTGGCTTCATGTAAACCCGCAATGCAACCCTATCAAACTCCGTCAAGTGCCGTTAACACTGTCTAATGTGACTACGAGGCATCCTGTGTCTGGTGATTAAACATGCCAACTCCTTGCAATTTGAATCATTTACATATCCATCACTGGTCTGCACATGTACCAGATTACATCTTTAATCGGATAGTTACTTCTGGGTTCTCAACTTTTTTTTTCATAATACCCCTTAAGTGTATATGCCCTTCACTGATGAGAAATTCATCAACATCTAAGTCCTACATTCATGTACAATGCATATTAAATGAATATTTTGTCACTATTAGTTTTGATGTATCATTCTTTGAATGCACTCAATTGAATCATGGACAGTGGTTCCACATGGAAAAAAATGAATATTCCGAAAAGGAAAAATCCTTCTTCGGTTGATACATTCACTTTGTGTTCTGAGAATTTTTCCCTTGAGTGCCTTGTACAGTATGTCTAGTGTGTTTTTGGTGTGAATGTGGCCATAATCATACAAGGAAAAAACCACTGACTTGTAGTGAACATGTAAAACCGCAACATGCAGTGTCATACGTAACTGAAATAAGAAATGCTGGATTGCCTGAGTTGCATGCGTGCATGTTTTTTAATATGGGCAACATGGTTCCCTGAGATGCCTCAGTGTTGCTCACCGCCATCTCTAACACACAACCTCACAAACCATCTTAAAACTACTGAAAGAAATAATTGGCTACACTGCAGCTCCACTGTTTTGTTTGGCACCCCTGCATGTCCTGCATTGTGTGGGGAAAAAAGCTGAAGGCTGAGGAATGTTACATAACACAGCTAGAATGTAAAAACTCTCTCTGGTGTAATTCACTGCGTAAAACCAATGGTCCTAAGTGTGGTGTCTTCTTCATAACACTCCCTGATGTTTGTGTCCGTGACCATGAGATAGGGTGGCTGCTTTTCTTCCTTGCTTTCCTTGTATTCCTACGTTTCCTCCCCAGCCTTGGTTGGTAGGTCAGGCAGCATCACCTTGTTTTAATAGACCCAGGTGCAATTTATCTTGAAATTAGACTCAAGTGCAGAAAATGTTCTATCAGAAGTCTTTGACAATCTCTGAATTACACAGAAATCTGACTTCTTCTGAAGCTGTGAAATTGTTCATCTGTATTTGCTGCATTGGTACTTGTTGATGTGCGTGTGCCCTGCTTAAGGAGTAAAGGGGAGATGACATGCAGAGCTAGTTTTCTGTAGTTTATTTTCTTTGTCTGAATAATAATATTCTCTTCATATAGGAACCCAGTCTCTGGCTGGAAATTTCTACAATAGAGCCATTTAGTTATTTCTAGAAAAATATTTAGAGCCAATGACCTGATGTCATAGTAACACAGGTCACTGTCCGTGGTGCTGAATTCTCTACTTGATGGGCTGGTGCTGAATGAATAGGCCAGGTGTCTGTGTGCTTCCACTGACTGGCACCCAGACATATAATGACTTTTAACAATGAAGGGGGAAAAGTCCAGACAGGAAATTAGTCAACAGTAATTAGTAATCAAATATAGTTCTCATTTATCATTATGTAAATTTCAAAAACCTTTTCTGACTATTAATCTGCACGTTGCAATAATTTAATATTAACTAACTTGCTGTAACGTAAAGTGAAAAACAAGTTTTAAAACTAGCTGTGAAATTTTTGATGCTGTTGACCTGAATGTTGTTGCCAGAGCCTTAGGATACGTCTCTACACATAAGTGAGGGGATGGATGCACTATTCTATGGAGGCTTCTGAAGAGAATTATTATCCCAAATTTAAATTGAGAGAGATGATTAATTCCTTTTTAATGCAGTCTGCCTTAAGAGCCCCTGTTCTGCCGTTGATCTTTTGCATGGATGCTATCATGTATTAGTTTACTCTATGAAATTTAGTTTGAATTTTGATCACATGTCAAACTAAAGCATTTTGGACTGGATTCCTGAGTTCTTTTTAACGCTGTTAAGTTACATTTTTATTTCAGCATAATTACAAGTTCCCGCAGGGAAGAAATAAGTCAGTTACTTAATAAATGACTATAAAGTAGTTGCTGCAGTATATATTCCATAAATTTACTGAACTGGAGTTTTATGCATCCTTACAAAGTAATAACTGTATGTGTTCTTTAAGTATGAAAGAGTTTAGGACATTGTCACCTGCAGTGGACGGCCACGTGTCCCCATAATTATAACTTTAGATTATATTTCTGCATGACTGAGTATTCACTGAGTACCTGGTAGTGTTGGATGATATTTACGTCTCATATTTACCATTTATGTCAGTCTTCAAAGTGTGTGGATTATTAAGGTTGGTCTTGGTTGTTTTCTTCCCTGGAGAAACAGAAGTTTAATGCCATGATGCCACAGCAGCTCGCCGTTCCTGTCAGTACGGTGGAGGTAAGAGTTTGAAACATTCATCAGCCTGTCAGCTACGCATCTCGCCTGGACATGGGACTCAGCTTTTA
>NW_026043262.1:0-46647 GCF_023856365.1 Brienomyrus brachyistius | reverse complement strand
CAGCCGGGCGTATGTCGTGGCTTCAGTGAGTACTTATGTTTGTCATGCTGCCTGTGTACTTTATAGCGGCACAACATATTTCTGCAAATTGCATGCGTCAAATTGTCTGTCTCTCTTAAAAAATATGAAGTGTCACCAAAATTTTAAACGGGGAATCAATCTCAATGAAAAATATTCGTCAAGTAACGTTTCTAAAATAATATAGACATACTAATAATTATATATTAATAAATCGGATGAACGATGCATCCCAAATTGTATCCGCTGCGCACTTCTTAATCAGGGCAATCGCATCGTGGAGGTTTCTGCAGACGCCCAAAAAGACTTACTTAAGAAAACTGTTGCATGATAATTTGTACCATTTTCAAGGGTGGGGGGCGTGCAGTAGATGCCCCCTTTATTTTTGTGCTTCTGCCGTTCAAACCGAGCAGCACTGAGTTTGTCATGGCACCTGACGCCAAATCTACTGCTTAGCTGCTACAGACAGAACTATCTTCAAATCACCACTAGGGGGTGTCAATGCTGCAGCTTCGTTCTATGGTTGATCTTTTTCAAAGACAGTTTTTTTTCTCTCTCTCCACATAATCAACTTAACTGATTAGCGTGCTTTCATAGTAATGGTTTTTAATCCGTGTTAATCTTCTGAACAATGACTAGTAAAGGTTCTATGAGGTTGTCCTACTTACTATGGATTTTAAGTTTTTTATCAAGGTGTTAAAACGTACCACAGTTGCCAGTCCTGTGTTTTATGTCTAGCAATTTGTACAGTTTCTTCAGTATAAACACATGCCATGATCTGTGAGAATCTCCTCCAGAACTCTGCATTTCCTCAAGATCTTTTTGTAATATTGCATCATGGCACTGCTCAGAACAACACAGATGGTGCATAACAACACAAGGGAGTACAAGACAACATGGTGCAGAAACAGTGCGATACAAAGCAGGACAAAACTGGATGATACGTGGTCAGTGGTGGATAAAGTGCAGTAACAGCTGTACAGTGCAGCTGCCGTGGAAATGACTGTTACAGGGGATGCAAAAGCTGCAGGTTTGAATTGTTTGGCGAATGAAGCTGTTCATGAATCTGCTAGTCAGTGTTTGTGGATGGTGGTCAGAGTCCTGGATTATAGACTGAACCTTGTTACTGTGGCAGTTAAAGTACAGCTGGTCAATGGAGGGCAGTTCAGTGCGAATGATGTTCTTAACAGACTTCGCAATGTACTGCCTTCCTGTCATGTGGCTCACCATACCATAGTACTACTGTAAGAACTAGGGATGTAACGATACATTCAACTCACCATTTGATACGATTCACGATTCTGAGTTCACGATACAATTTTCTAATTTTTTGCAGAATGAGCTGCAGACAAATATATTCAAAAATATTCTTATATTTATCTTTCTGAACTGTTGACACTGTTGTGAACAGTGCAACTGAATTTGAATAAAATACTGTTGAAAAAAATCCCAAATCAAAATAAGTAAATAAAAAAAAAATAAATCAAATAAATAAGCTAAGGTTTGCATGTGCAGCTTTTTAGCGTGCTTTGCCCTTTTAATAATCTTCACTCAGCTCACGGTGGTGCCAGTGGACCTGTTTGTGTATGTTATCAGTCTATTACAATGTTTGCATGCAGTTTATGTCTTGTCTGTGCTTTTCTCGCTGTTTCCTCCTCGTTTGTGATTACCGGAAAGCTAATATGCTGCCACACCGCCAATTGAAGATCGGGGGGTGCGTCCATCCATCCATTTTCTGAAACCACTTAATCCCAACTGGGATCGCGGGGGAGACCGGAGCCTATCCCGGGAACAAGGGGCGCAGACAGGAACCAAGCCCAGGCAGTCACCTACACACCGCAGGTCGCACACACTCACACAACTACAGGGCCAATTTAGACTCACCAGTCAACCTATCCTGCATGCTTTTGGACCGTGGGAGGAACCTGGAGTCCCCGGCGAAAACGGGGAGAGCATGCGAACTCCACACAGAAAGGGCCCTGGACCGAAGCCAGCACTAACCACTGTGCCGTCCTCAGTTTCAAATTCATTCATCATCTCGCGTTCGCTCAAAACCAAAAACTGACGTACGATGTCGACGTGATACGCAGTGACATCTGACGTCAAACTCACATTGTGAAATCAAATGTAATATTACACCAGTTTTTCTGTTAAAGTACTGTGAAGTACTCCTACAATAGTGATTCATTTTCCACATCAGCCGGTTTAAATCTTCATGCATTTGCACCGATTTTTAACTGATTTGTGATTCATCATTACATGCCAGGGCCAGCAGCTCTGCATGGCTCGACCCTCATAAACATTCTCCACACATGCTGTTCAGGCAGTGGCCACAGAAATTCCCCCAGTGAACTTTATGCTTTCTGTCGGAGAGTATGCTGTGTTCTGGCCTTAAACCCTGCATACTACTTTGCAGACTTTGATCCTCTTAACAACAATTGGCATTTCTGGTGGCTGAATATCCATCCATCCGTCATCCAACTGCATGCTTAAAAGCTGTGAATAATAGTAATAATTCTTAAAATTGCAACTATCTAGAATTTCAGCCTAGTTACTCAGCTAAATTACTATTTAAACCTAGAATAATTTCTATAAGGGGCGGCATGGTGGTGCAGTGGTTAGCACTGTCGCCTCACACCTCTGGGACCCGGGTTCGTGTCTCCGCCTGGGTCACATGTGTGTGGAGTTTGCATGTTCTCCCCATGTCGTTGTGGGGTTTCCTCTGGGTACTCCGGTTTCCCCCCACAGTCCAAAAACATGCTGGGCTAATTGGAGTTGCTGAATTGCCCGTAGGTGTGTGTGTGTGAGTGGATGGTGTGTGAGTGTGCCCTGCGATGGGCTGGCCCCCCATCCTGGGTTGTTCCCTGCCTCGTGCCCATTGATTCTGGGATAGGCTCCGGACCCCCCGCGACCCAATAGGATAAGCGGTTTGGAAAATGGATGGATGGATAATTTCTATATGTGTGATAGAATCAAAAAATATTTTGTTTTACATATAAATCTTCACAGGTGTATTACACATGGTATTCCCCAGACACCGCCACCCCAACAGATGCTTTGTTTGTTAAGACAATAGCTCAGAAAGTGTTGATCGATCTTTTGCAGCTTTTACCAAGGTTTGTACAAGCCAAAATTAAATTTTGAAACGGATCCCTGCCACACCCTGCCCTCCTGAACCTCCCGTTTCCTCCTAGTGTGGTATAACGTGCCATGCCTGTTCCGCGTTTGTTTTACCTCTCCTTCCTGCCCTTGTGTTACTCATTTCAGGTGCCTCTAGTTTGCTCCCTGCTTAGCCTTGTATAAATGTGCTTCTCAGTCCTGCCTTTAATGTTGCTGCTGCTGTTTGCCTGTGTGTTCTTCCCTGCTTATGATTCCCCCGTGATCCAGTTGTGATCCAGTTGTCTTCATATCATGTATTCAACTCTACTGCCTCAGTCCAGTATTATCTCTGACCATCATCTTATTGCGTTCAATATTTCCCTTGCTCAAAATATTAGCCCCCCGACTCGCTTCTATATGCCAAACGTACAATCACGTCAAATACAGCAAGTAACTTTATCGATAACCTCCCTGAGCTATCGTTTTCAACCAAACTAATGTCGAATTCTGCTGAACTTGATAGCATTACGGATTATTTAGCATCTATGCTTAATTCCACTAGAGAAAATTGCTCAGTTAAAAATAAAAAAGGTTGTACGAGGTTTACTTTGGGCCTCCGCCGATGCCACCCATTGTCTTACCATGTGAGCGTCTCAGGGACTATGCCCGGTGCCTAGGAACATAGTGTGTACGGCCCTCAGAGGGTAGACCGGTACCTGTCATCAGCGTGTGCGAACTCCAGAGGTGTAGTTTTGGTATCCACCTAACTTAACTTGGGCAGTCAAGTTTGGGACCCGGATAAATAAATGGGATTTAACCCAGAGGCTGCAAGATAGTATTTACCACCATAGTCCTAATAAGGATAGAAGTCCAATCTGGAAAGTTTATGAAGAAGTTAGCAAATCAGACAGTCATAAAGTAATCGAAACAACATTTATTAAAAATACTACAATATACAATTATTGACATGTGGACACATACTTGTAAATACATTTGACAAATACAATATTAAACAATCACATTCCTCAGCTGAGAGTGAACAAAGTTCTGTGGAAAGTATCTGACTACAGATAGACTTTCACCCAGTTCTCTGCGGGAGCTCTGATTACAGAGTGACTCCCCGACTACTTCTGAAGCCCTTCCTTAAGTATCCAGACCAGGTGATGGCATGTTTCTGAAGACTGACTAATTTCGGTCAATGGTTAATTTTAGGGGCATTGCTGACCTTGGTTCTCAAGTCCCCAGCCAATCAGATCACTTTAGGGGGTGGTTGTAATTCCCTTGTTCTACCATGAGAGAATCTCTCTCAGTTTGGTGGGTTGAGCCGAAGTTTCTGTATTTCTCTTAGGAAAAGCTATACTGCCTTAAATCTGAGAGTATAATACTCCTCGTCTCATGCCTATTCAAACGAGACCAAACATGCGTGTATTTGTCCCTAACATCTATGTGTGCTGAGTTATCCTGTTTATAGTGGAAAAGGTGTCTGTGTCTGGAGGCTGACAGCTGTTGTTGCTGTGGATTGATTGTGGAACTCTGGTCACTCCGGGGGTGAAAGGTCTTGCTTTTCTGTGCTGCTCCAGTTATTCCTATCCAGTCTCTCAGGAGCCGGCAGGCCTTTGCCTTCCTTAAAAGGGGTGGTTTGACGAGTTGAGTCCAGTCTTGCCTGGGCCAGCGGAGCTCTGAAATAGACTGATGCAGGCTGATCAGAGTTGGGGCCTGCAGGACCTATAAGTTTTATGTCCTTACAGAATGTAAGTGGCATCATACTAAACTAGTGGTGTTCGAACTAGCATGGAAAGAGGCTATGGGTAGCTACAAAAAGGCTCTTAGTGCCGCCAAATCATCTAGTATCTATCAGAACTAATTGAAATAAACAAAAAATAATCCTAGATTCCTATTTACTATGGTGTCCAAGCTGACTAATAACCAGACCACTGGTTATTTTCCAGTGACGACTTTATGAAACTTTTTGACCAAAAATATGCTCAATTAAACAGAACATTTTGAATATTGAATATTGGTTAACCAGTCAGAACTGATGTACTTAATTTTATCTTCAAATTCATCTACTTGTATGCTAGACCCTGTTCCATCAAAATTATTCAGCGATGCTCCCAGCATTGATTGAACCGCTACTAGCAATAGTTAAACTAAAACATATAATCATATTACCCCAATTTTATCTTCACTGCACTGGCTGCCAGTTAGATTTCGTGTTGACTACAAAACACTGCTCTTAACCTATAAGCTGTAAATGGTCTTGCACCGCAGTATGTGAGTGACCTCATTTGCGTTCCGAATCATACACTTAGATGACGAGATGGAGGTATTCTATCCGTACCCAGAATAAAGAACATTACCTTTGGGGGAAGAGCATTTGCTCATAAAGCACCACAGCTATGGAATAAACTTCCTATTAGTGTTCGGAACTCAGACACAATCTCTGCTTTTAAGTCAAGGCTTAAGATGTACCTCTTTCGCCAGTCTTTTGGATAGTTAAATCTTCTTTTCTAAGGTGAATGGGAAATCTGGAGGTTCATAGTTATTTGAGATTGAAGGGGAAAGGGGGGATTGGTGCTGTCGTCCTGCCACTCTCGCCGATCACTTAAGCTGTGGATGGGAGGTGGCTTGACGCCAAAACCTCTGTAAACCCTCATGCCTGTGCTTCCTTCCAGGTCACTCTTTTAGCAGGCTGTCATAGTTGCTTTAGTCCTGCCGGTTAGGTGTAGGGCAATAACTCTTCTCCATCTTCTCTTTTTCGAGCTGATACCGAGCCGACTACACCGTGTGAACCCGCACCTGGACTCCTGGATATAACTACATGAAACCAACTGGGACTTTATAACTATATGAACTCTAATGAATGTCAATGTAAATGCAGTTTCATGCTCCTTGGTCGCCCAGAGGAGGATGGGGTCCCCTTCTGAGTCTAGGTTCCACTCAAGGTTTCTTCCTGCTAGAGGGAGTTTCCTTGCCACTGTCGCCTCAGGCTTGCTTGGTGGGGTTCTGGCCGGTTAAATGTAAAGTGCTTTGTGACAATGCATGTCGTTAAAAGCGCTATATAAATAAAATTGAATTGAATTGAAGTGCTTCCTCAGATTCATTTTTAAATGTTCTCCAGCTAATTTCCACTATGGCCACGAGTTCTAGTATTTTAAATTAATATTGAAATGGTCATTTGGCTGAACAGCATCCCGACCTGTTAGAATCTTATATACCTGGATCATGTCCCCCATAGTCTCCTTTGCTTGAGGCTAAACAGATTCAGCTCAGCGAACCTCTCCTCATAAGACATTCCTCTAAGTGCAGGAATCATTCTAGTCATCCTACGTTGCACCTTTTCCAAGGCAGCAATGTCCTTCTGAAGGTATGGTGACCAAACCTGCACACAGTATTCTAGGTGGGATCTTACCAAGGAATTATATAATCGTAGCATCACTTCTCTTGACTTACATCTCTAGGTGTGTGGAGTTTAATCCAACATCCTTTTGCCTTTTTTTAATGCTTCCCCACACTGGCAAGAGTGGGACATGGAAGTATCAACATACACACCGAGATCTTTCTCGTAATCAGCTACCTTTATTTCAGTGGAACCCATAAAATATCTGTACTTTACTATATTTACTATATTTCTGCTCCCTGCATGGATTACCTTATATTTATCTATGTTAAATTTCATCTGCCACGTATGAGCCCAGTCGCTAATTAAATCCAGATCCTGTTGTAGCCTCTCTGGACATGAGACATGATCTAACATCAATCAGAAGATACCACACCAGCAGATAATGATTTCTGGAATAGTAAAGTTAAAGGTTGGCTAATAATACCCCTCATCTCTTTTAAAACTATAGATAAGATGCCATCAGGGCCTTGCGATTTATTTATTTTGAGCTTAGCTAGGCTTTGTACCACATCAGCCTCAGTTATACATATATTGGTCATAGACATCGTTGTATTTGTACTAAATGGTGGTAAGCTATTCTACTGTGAACAGCCATTGTAAAATAATCATTAAACTCATTTATATCAATTTCATTTTCAATTATAAGGCCCTTACTATCCTGCAAATGAGTGATTTTCAGCTTTTAGAGCTCTTTCGGAGTTAAAATATTGGAAGAAACTTTTAACGTCATCCTTATAACTGTTATTAACTAAACCTGTAGACTTAGATACTCCTGCTTTATTTTGAAATCATTAGTTAATTTCCATTTGTGGAAGAAAGCCCTTTTGCTCCTGACTTTATTCTTAATTTTCGTAGTAAACCACCTGTGACATCGCGTGCTGGACGAACAGGCAGGAAGCGAGGAATCAAGGATCCGGGAAACGGAGAGTCGGGAATGAGGGTTTATTGATGAAAACAGGTACCAACAGCGAGAGATTTCAATGACAGGACTGGGGAAACAGACTTGAATGTGGACTAAATACACAGGACTACTCAAACTGACAGAAAACAGCTGGTTACAATCGGGGCAGCACACATGGTTAATGAGGGGGCGTGGCACACACGAGGATCGTACAAGCAGGTCATGACACCAGCTTGGTTGCAGTTTCCTAGATTTAGTTTTTCTGGAAACGGGTATGAAGTTCTTTTGCACTTGCAACAATGTGCTTTTAAAAAATTCCCATGCCTCTTCCACAGTATTGCTATTTAACTCCATCCGATTTACAGTTTCTAGTTTCAGTCTCATACCATTGAATTACCCTTCCTAACATTGTATACTTTTGTTTTGGACTTGGTTGAAGACTCAGGCAGCAGGAGTTGCCCCAACGTTGGTATGTCCTTATCCATAAGGGGGAGTAAACGTTCTGGTTTCCCGACCTTATAGATGAAGGAGTTGGGGGATGTTGCCAGTGACCTGCCGGATTCCAGGCAGAACAGGCCTCGCTATGCCACAGCCCTTCAGAGACTGGGCCTTCCGTGCAGAACCTCTGCATCCAAATTAGACCAGTTGTTTAACAAAACCCTAAAATGGGGTTATTTTTCACATGGAACGGGACTTTGATTCAACAACCCATTACTTAGTTGCGGCAAGTACCCAATATCAAGTATAGCTGCAAAGAATCTGCCAGAGATTTTCAGAGAAGTTCCCCAGATGCATGGACTGGACTAAGGTGCGTCAGATTAAACAGGAGCCTGGTAAATTCTGTGAGCCCCACGCCAAGTGACTGATGGAAACATACTCCAGCTACAGTGAGATGGACCCTCCAGCGGACCGAGAGTGGGATTCCCTCTGGGAGCGACAACTCGTGCAGTTGCTGGTGGATGAGCTGCAAACAGACATCAAGAAGGACTTCCAACCTCACAATCATTTACCAAACCACTTCAGGTAACTTGTAAAGATGTAGGTATTGGAGTATTCACACATTCATTTGCAGTGTCCACCTCCTGTCCGGTAAATTTGGCAGGACAAAATTTGAATAACCTATAGGCCAGACTCATGAATGCGGCTGAACGAGTAAAGGTAGAACAGGTGGCCAATCCTGTTATACAGTCCTAGTAGATTGAGAACCACCTGATTGCAACTGTAGTTGGAATCAAGGGCTGAGCAGCATGGTGGCCTGGGGGACAATTATGAAAACACAGACCCACTGATATCCTTAAAACCCACAATCAAAAGAGGAGTCAGGATGGCCAGTGACATGTGCTGGCTAAATGGGGACAACAAAGAGAGAACAGAACAAGGCAGGGAGGGATTCTGACACAGGTGCCATGCTACTTTGTTTAAATATGCTGTAATGTTTTAGTGCAAGCCTTAGACAATGGAATCTCTGAATGACGCCGCAGTCTGGCTCTTTCTGAAGGTCCTATACTGTAACCGTCCTGAGAAGTTGTTTGCATGCACTTGCTGCCTTGACACTTGTTGATGTGCGTGTGCCCTGCTCGAGCAGTAAAGGGGAGATCACATGCAGAGCTGATTTTCTGTAGTTCCTTAGAATAAAAATAGAATATTCTCTTCAAATAGGAACACATGCTGCGTTTGATTATTTCACTCCAACTCGGACAAAAACGTCACGAAAAACATCACTTCCCATTAGAAACGCCTCTTTTATGACGTTAATGTCTGACAGAATCTTCTTGTCCGAGTTGCCCCTGTGACGTAATTTCAACATGGCGGCTTACACACTCAACATTAATTCTATTTTACAAATCCTTAAAAATGTTTATTTTGTTAAATTTATTATTATCCCATCCATCCATTTTCCAAACTGCTTATCCTACTGGGTCACGGGGGGTCCGGAGCCTATCCCGGAAGCAATGGGCACGAGGCTGGGAACAACCCAGGATGGGGGGCCAGCCCATCGCAGGGCACACTCACACACACCATGCACTCTCACATGCATTCCTACGGGCAATTTAGCAAGTCCAATTAGCCTCAGCATGTTTTTGGACTGTGGGGGGGAACCGGAGTACCCGGAGGAAACCCCACGACGACATGGGGAGAACATGCAAACTCCACACACATGTGACCCAGGCGGAGATTTGAACCTGGGTCCCAGAGGTGTGAGGCAACAGTGCTAACCAGTGCACGACCATACCGCCCATTTATTATTATTATTATTTATAATTATTAGTAATTATTAATGTAATTGCACGTGTTCGATTTAGAGAATACCATATTGTGACCGTAAACAGTATCCTAACATGCAATATCAGATTTTTACCAGACTTGTTAGTGTTTTTGGTTTGTTTGTAGTTTGTTTGCCTCTCGAAAAAAGAATATCGCTATGAATGTACTAAAATACTTTATAAAGCTTTTAATGTGGTTTGACTAGTTCCTGTTTCTTGTTTATTTGTCTGAAATAATAATCTTACTCCATAACTGCTAAAATATAAAGCAACAACACAGCAGCGTATTCATGGAGGCAGCCATGTTTGTTCCGAGTTGTGCTAGCTTGAACGGGAGATTGTTGGATGTGATGTCACCCAATTTGGAATTTCCAAGTTCCGAGAGAAAAACGAACGCACCACAAGACTCTGGCTGGAAATTTCTACAATAGAGCCATTTAGTTATTTCTAGAAAAATATTTAGAGCCAATGACCTGATGTCATTGTAACACAGGTCACTGTCCGTGGTGCTGAATTCTCTACTTGATGGGCTGGTGCTGAATGAATATGACAGCTGGCCAACATGTCTGTGTGCTTCCACTGACTGGCACCCAGACATATAATGACTTTTAACAATGAGGAGGGAAACGTCCAGACAGGAAATTAGTCAACAGTAATTAGTAATCACATATAGTTCTCATTTATCATGATGTAAAATTCAAAAACCTTTTTTTTATTATTAAGGGATAAATGTAATTGAGTTTTAATGTATCCTTTCCGCTCTTAAAATCGCAAATTATTTCTGACTATTAATCTGCACATTTTAATAATTTCATTAATATTACCTAATTGGTTTGTCTTTTTTATTAAATTTTAAAACTAGCTGTACAATTGTTGATGTTGTTGCTGTTCTGAATGTCATTGGCCTGTTGCCTTACGTCTGTCTAAACATGAGTGAGGGGATGGATGCACTATTCTATGGGGGCCTCTGTAGAGAATAAATGATCCTAATTTTATATTGAGAGAGATGGTTAATTCCTTTTTAATCCATACTGCGTTCAGAGCCCCTGTTCTGCCGTTGATCACTGCTGCATATCATCCCCAAACCAATGGCCTGGATGAGAAAACGAATGATGACATAAAATGGTAAGTCTGTTTTTGAGGTTGTTTTAGAACTGTGTGAGACAGGCTCTATTCTTTTAACATTACATCAGGAATTACTGATATTATTGACAATCAATCCCTTAATATACAGTATCTCACAAAAGTGAGTACACCCCACACATTTTTGTAAATATTTTATTATATCTTTTCAAGGGACAACGTTAAAGATATGAAACTCTGATAGAATGTAAAGTAATCAGTGTACAGCTTGTATAATGGTGTAAATTTGATGTCCCCTCAAAATAACTCAACACACAGCCATTAATGTCTGAACTGCTGGCAACAAAAGTGAGATTAAAAATGATTTGTGGCAAGATCGGATCATGTGTGTTGAAGAGTTTCTTATGACTGACAAGTAGTTATTTAAAAACATATCTTGAAACAGCAAATTACATTGTTCTTAATGCTTTTAGAAAATGACTCTTTATAATGATCTGTGAATAATAATAATTTGCTATGAATGTTTTTCCACTTCAGCTTTCCACAATTATTCTTCCCGATGAGAAAAGCTACGGCACGTTTTTTGATGAAAAAAATAAAGTAGTTGAGACAATAAGCAACAACAGCTGAAAACATCTCCTAGTCACAGGAAAAACAGAAGCAGGCATGTGGTAAACGAATACAAAAGAGGTACCAAAGCACAGTTTATCATGTTGGAGATGAGGCGCTTCTGTTCAACATGAGGAAGCGGGGACGGAAAGGAGGAAGAACGGAACCGGATTTTACCGGACCTTATGTCATCCAGGCAATATGTGGCAAGCTGGTTACACTGTCTAATTCTGAAGGGGCAACTTTAAAGAACAAATACAATGTAAACCACATACAGAAGGAGCCAAACTGATGTCCCAAGTCAGGAATCACACAAGGTGCCAGAAGAGTATAAGACCAGTAAACCTCCCTCTAGCGCAGAGCTTCTGACAATCGAGAAGGATGCTGACAGTTGAAAAAAAACTCATGTCTGTGTGTTATGAAAGAATATCAATAAATGTTTCCGAAAGGGGATGACTCATTTGGTAATTATTTACGGCTTATGTTATGGCTGCCAATTTACAGTCTTTACTGAAGTCTGACTTCTTTTGAGTCACCTTTAATATAGATTGGACACTCTCTATGCAATGTGCAATACTTACATAGATGGTAAATGTTTACCTGCTTGCACAGATGGATGATTAGGTAATTAGTGTAAGTGTGTGTGTGTGTTCAATCGCATGTATGTCCAAGGTCCATAGTAAATAATATACACTGATCAAGAGATGCCCGAAAGTGGATAAAAGAGGACATTAGTGGGTGTATCACTTAGTGTAACGCGTGCAGGAAAATGAGCAGGACTGCAAGCCATATAATGACCCTTGTCTAGCTCTTAATACAGTATGCATACAGTGATGTATCTACAATGGACAGCTACTATGAGCAGATAGCACAGTACAGGTGCTTATAAGATCTGTATGCTATTTCCATCCATCCATCCATTGTCCAAACCGCTTATCCTACTGGGTCGTGGGGGGTCTGGAGCCTATCCCGGAAGCAATGGGCACGAGGCAGGGAACAACCCAGGATGGGGAGCCAGCCCATCACAGGGCACACTCACACACTATTCACTCATACATGCATACCTACGGGCAATTTAGTAACTCCAGTTAGCCTCAGCATATTCTCAGCATATTCTTGGACTGCGGGAGGAAACCCCACGACGACATGGGGAGAACATGCAAACTCCACACCCATGTGACCCAGGCAGAGACTCGAACCCGGGTCCCAGAGGTGTGAGGCAACAGTGCTAACCACTGCACCACCATGCCGCCCCCTGTATGCTATTTCATTCTATAAAAAGAAACTTACTGTACTGTACAATAAAGTATTTCACCACTGCTTCTTCCTCAGCTCCCACTGTTTGCTAGCACATGCATCTTTTGATTTCTTAGTGCAATCTGTGCTTTATTTTTTTTTTGTGAAATGTAAGTGCAGTATCTGTTTATTAAGTGCTGTGGTTTAATATGTACATTATTATTTCAGTACTGTGTATACTGTCCTTAATGTCTTGCCTCTCTCGTATAACTTGAGATATGCCCAAATTGACTTGCAACAAGTGGTCCTGGTTCCAAATGCGGAAGGCGATGGATACCTGTATTTTATATGCTGTAGTGTGCTGGGTGTCAGACATTGCAATGCACCTTGCTTTGATCTTGACCTGTTAGATCAGAGGGAGGTAATCTTATCCAGAAAGGGCCACTGTGTATGATGGTTTTCACTGCAACTCTCTGAACAGCGAACCTAACAGTTATCCCAATACCTTGATCTTGCTAGCATATTTAAATGTGTACCTATTCAGGAATAGAGTGGTGAAGGCATTCAGAGGAGGACTGATGATTATCAGAGGGAACAAAGGGGCTGGGTACTTGTCAGTATCCAGTAGAACCACCAGACTCCTACACTGAATGGTTCTGGATGTGGCACAGACGTTAATCCCTCTGTATTAGGGGATCCGTCTCCAGTTTGTACTCTTCTAGTTAATAGGTAGATTATCAGGCAGTTTTTCACCCTAGTCCAGTACTCATTGACAGCCTAATACACCGTGTTTCAGTTTGTCTTGATAGTCAATACATGTCACAGGATGTACATTACTCTGATGGGCAGGCCCTCTTACATATGATGGAAATTGCAATACCTACTTTTGAAAGAAAATAGAAAAATTATTTTCCCACGGTCTACTAGCAGCTTTTAGATGTTAATTCTTCATAAAAATAATTTGACTTGATCCAATGTGTTTTTAATACAAACAATTACCACACAAAGCTGCTAGTTTCCTCCGGTTTCCCCCCGCAGTCCAAAAACATGCTGAGGCTAATTGGAGTAGCTAAATTTACCGTAGGTGTGCATGTGTGAGTGAATGGTGTGTGAGTGTGAGCTGTGATGGGCTGGCCCCCCATCCTGGGTTCTTCCCTGCCTCGTGCCCATTGATTCCGGGATAGACTCCGGACCCCCTGTGACCCAGTAGGATAAGCGGTTTGGACAATGGATGGATGGAAATAGCATACAGATTAAGCACCTGTACTGTGCTATCTGCTTATAGTAGCTGTCCATTGTAGATACATCACTGTATGCATACTGTATTAAGAGCTAGATAAGGACAGTGGGTCATTATATGGCTTGCAGTCCTGCTCATTTTCCTGCACCCGTTACACTAAGTGATACACCCACTAATGTCCTCTTTCATCCACTTTCAGGCATCTCTTGATCAGTGTATATTACTTACTATGGACCTTGGACATACATGCGATTGGACACACACACACACACACACACACACACTTACACTAATTACCTAATCAACCATCTGTGCAAGCAAGTAAACATGTACCATCTATATAAGTATTGTACATAGCATAGAGAGTGTCCAATCTATATTAAAGGTGACTCGAAAGAAGTCAGACTTTAGTAAAGACTGTAAATTTCTCAGCCATAACATAAGCCGTAAATAATTACCAAATGAGTCATCCCCTTTCGGAAACATTTATTGATATTCTTTCATAACACACAGACATGAGTTTTTTTTCAACTGTCAGCATCCGATCCAAACGGGATTCCCATTTCCTTTCTGTGGGATCCAACAGAACACGGGCTGACCATCAGTCAACATGTCTTCAACCGTGCAGGACAGGACCCAGTCCAGGCCAAACCTCACGGTGCTGGTGTTAATAAAAAAAATGTAAGGAACATGCAGCTGCAGCTCACACACAAACACAGTCCACAGCATCCAGAAAAAGGTCAGGCCTTTTTCTTCTTTAGCTGACTCCGCCCAGACCTCGCCCCCTTTCTGGGCGCCTCGCACTATGCCTTTGAACTGGCCCTGCAGCTTGGCCCGTTTCCTGTTTCCCAATGCAAGTCATAAGATTCACCCGTAAATGATATTTTGAATCGGAACGATATTTATTACTATTGTTTAGATTAAATATATAACGGTTTAATGATTGAATATAACTTGATATTGTTGTTTGTGTTGTTTAGTTTGAGGTTCTAGTTTCTGTCTTTATCCGCTTTCGTTTCAGTAGGCAGCTGGTTCATCCCAGGCTCAGGGTCTCTCTGCTCTTCATCAAACCCACACCCCCAGTTTGGGAGCACCCTCTCCCTCTCCTCCCCCCACGGCTGTGACTGTTACTCCTCCTTGAGGAGTAACTGCTCCGCCCCCTATCCCAGCCCCTATACCCACAGGAGTGCATCACCCAGTGAGCCGCCGCCCTGCCTGTCCCCTCACACAAGCACACACTGAAATCATGGTCCTAAGCTCTCTGTGTGGGTCACCACGATAGTACAGCACACCGACGATTACCCTCTGACTGAATCAGAATCAGCTTTATTTGGCCAAGTATGTTCACACATATTGGGAATAGTTAGACATTTAATCAAAATAATTAAGACAAGACATAAACATACAGTTCTGTTGATATGCGACGCATATAACCTCTGCATTCACAGCACTGCTTCAGTTATCGAAGAGCAAATTTCCAAAACTCACTCAGTCCGATAACCTAAAGTAATAAGTCATAATCCTCTTCATACGTTGCAGTAATGGGAATGAAATCTCACTCAGTGTTTATGTAATGGAGCAATGGAATTTCGTGAAATTTCCAAAAGTCCACAGAAATATTTAGAAAAACATTCCTGCAGACTGAGTTTTTGATATTTGCTTTTCAATTAACACAATTTTCTTCAGTCTGAGGTTTAACAGAATTCAGCCATATGCTGTTCAAAAAAAACTACACAGAACAAAAACAGAATGGACTTTACATCTGTCTGAAAGGAAAGTTGACACAGGCTGCAGCAGTGAACAAATCAATCAATGTATTAAAGTTAGGCATTAAGTAACTGGAGGCAGTATATACATAACATGATAACATGCCTTTTCTGTATTGACCATATTAAGGACGCTGTAACACTGCCCACCACATACCTGCTTCATTTATTGTTTTATACTTGCAGCTGCTTATTCAGACAGCTCGTCTACCTGTCTGTCCATGTTGCCCTCCCATGACAACTGGTCCAGCCTACAGGTGCCGTCCCATTCCGGCATGTTACCCATGAGTCATAGCGGCACCTCCGGGAGCAGCTCCAGGTGAGCCCGTGCCTCCCCTCCCCCACCTGTCCCCATGCTGAGTCTCGGGCCCCCGTCTTCCCTCTTGTTCTCGCCTATACCCACATCCTGGCCTGTGTCTGCATCGTCTCACCTCGTTAACAGGACTTTCGCCTTCTTCTGTCCTGATCCATTCAGGCCCATCATTCTGGGACATGCTTTGATTTATTTCGCCATAGTTACTCTTTGTTTTCCTTTGTACTTTGCACTCTACAAGTAAAATGAATAAAAAATAGGCATTATTTTGATATTGTTTTAGTACAGTGACACTAGTATATTTGTTGTTGTTTCCAGGCAACACTGCATGCTGATTTAACGTCTTTCCTTAATCTCCACCCCATTGCTCACACACAGCCAGTATCCCAGTTTGTGGTCAATGAGCTCCTCCTCACTCACCCCAGTCTCCTAGTCCAGTGGAATGTCCAACAGCTTGGGCTCTCAGTTCCTGCGTGTCATGCCCGGCTCGTCCGCTCCTCCTGTGTGCCACGCCCCCTGATTACCCACGTGTTTTCTCCCGATTTGTACCCAGCTGTATCTAGTTAATTTGCTCAGTCCTGTGTATTTCAGTCCGTGTCTTACCTGAGTCCAGTGTCTGTCATTGATGTTTGTATGCGTGAGATGTTTCCCCGTCCGCGCTTCCTAATTAAACTCCCGTTTTTGCCTGTCCGCTTGCTCCTTGCACGCCTTGCCCGCACGATCGCCTGCCTGCTTGTACCCGATCGTGACACTGCGCAGCTCTACAACTCATTACCCAGGGCTCTCGCACCCGGCCACAGTGCCCCTCTCAGGCTCCCCGCTGTATGACAGCACTGCCCCATCGGAAGTTCATGAAGCCTCACAGTACGACGCCTCTCCCCACGCGCGCTTAGCCACCACCGGGACTCCCATCACTCCTCCTTCCCTGTAGGGCGGCGCACTTCCATTATTATTACAGTTTCTACTGTCACTCTGTTGCTTTTCCTGGTGCTGGACTTTTGACAGATAAATACATTATTTGTTGCATTCAGTGACAAAAGATTGGTCTGTTTAACACCCTCAGTCTCCACCCTATGAGCCCCTTGTTGGCGGCAGAATCAGGAAGATGTCGGAGAAAGCAGAGGTAAAGTGAATAGTCACCTCGACAATAATGTGGAAACCGCTAATGGTGATCATGCCTGTGTGGGTGAAATGGATCACCACAGTATAAGCGGATGATGATTATAGACGATTTTTCCCTTTTTCTTTATGTCTGTTTACCATCTAATAGGCATTTTTTTTCTTTGGGATGCGTCTAGGTCAGATACGACCAAAATATTTTTCTCATTTCAGAAGTGAAAAAAAATATTGCTCTCAGATTCTGTTCAGTTGTAGTTTTTTAAAATAATGTACCTTGATTTGTGTTTGTTTAAAATGCCATTACCTGTTGCTTACTGGGCCGCTGAAAATGTCTGGCCCAGCTAAATTTCTTGGTTTAAAAATCTGGCCCAACTACTTTCCAGACCTGGACTAGCCCTACTGAATCATACACTAATGTTATTCTGTTATGTGGGCTGTTGTGATAGGGAGATTTGCTGGATGCTGCACGACGGGTGGTGTCCCTGCTGCAGAATGCCCTGTCTGAAGCAGCACCTAGAGACAGTGAGGGTTGTTGTTATCACCTTAATATTGTATATACGCAATCTGTTATTTCTTAACTAATATAATTGTAAGGTATTCTTCTAATATATTGTGCACAGCCAACAAAAAAGAGAAAAATGCAAAACCAAAGGAAGGCTTTCTTTTCTCTTAAAAGTCTTTTTTCTAAACCAACTGAGAGTCAGTTAGAGGGGTGTTCATTATCAGTATTGTTGCTGGCATTTCTGAAAATGTGCCAATTTTAGTCAAGTGGCTACTTTTCAAATGCAGTCCCTGGCCAAGATGAAGAAAGTTCATGAAGACTACATGATAATATTAAGCACTGACATAACAAACAACATTTTTTACATGCAAAATATACAGGAAATATACACTGCAACAGGCTAGGATAGACAAATAACCAAATACACTTGCAAGCCTGACCACTTTAGACCCCAGATTAGAAAATTGGTGAATGAGCATATATTTTTTCCAAGTTTTGTTTTGCTTTCAAGTTCTCACAAATAAAAAAAAAAAAAAGATTTTCCCACTATAGCCAGATCCAGTTTCTGTGGGGGGCGGGGGGGGGGTGACAATTTGTAGTAATAACTATTTCCTGCTGAAAACCACTGGTAAACTATCCACATGTCTCTGAATATCTGTGAGTCCCGAGACCTCCATGACAGATAGATATAAGTTGCTAGTGTTGATCGGCAGGAAATCTTCTCCAAAGCCCCACCACCACCTCACACCAATCCACCCAGGGTTTACTCCAAATAAATTTGCTGGTAATACAAACCGGATCAACTTGTGGTTTGTGTCCACGTGTACTAGAGACAAAGGCCCTGGTACATTCTGCGTACAACACAGCCAAGACTTGACAACCTTTATATGATGCGCATGGAATCAACCCTATGCATGGAGGCTGCAACTCTTCTCCACCGAACCCTGTAGCCCATTGACTGCAGCCTGCATTGACTATCCTGTAGCCTGCATTTGGTAGATCATTCTTGACAGAAGAAACCAAATTGTCAAGTTCCCTAACACAGAGCTCATACTCTTTTATTCTTCTTAAGATTGTTCTTCTTGAAACACCCATCAGTGTGGCTATGCAAGGCACAGGAAGTTGAGTATGGAGCATTTCTTTCAAACATTGTTCTTCAATCAAAATCTTGGGTCGTCTATTGGTGGCAGCGACTTCCTGTGTGACACATGGGGCTGGACGTTCCAGATGTGCCCTCACAAGGTCAAAGAGCTCTTGCAAAGCCAGGGTGATAGCAGGAGGTACTTCAATGTGATTAGACAGGGCCTGCAGAAGATACAGCTCCTGATGACAAAGGAACTCCAGGTAATCCAAATTTAGTGGAGTCGCGCTGAATCCTATTTCTATTTTATGCAGAAGACTTTCGAGAAGGTGGTATCTGAGCTGTTCACAGAACAAATTATAGTTAATGAGGTGTCAAGATCTTGTCTCTGATCCACACACTAGGCCTACCATTCAAAAGTTTTAATTATGAAAATGAAATGTTTTTGTTTTGTGAGGTGCTTGTTCATGTATGATGATGTAGTGGCTGCTCTGTTTGACCGTGGTAAACCTTTTCACAAACAATATAAGTGAAGAAGTATGACATTAGATCTAAGGACCAGAGTATAATAAAGTTAAATAAAATCCATCAAAAACACTTACTCAGTGGAGATTCCAATGTAGTAGGCAGACAACTTTATGGCTTTAATAATGAGTGTATTTAGCAGCTACAAGGACAAAAGATATTATAAACCTCTCCATTTTAATGCTAATTTAATAAACATTAACAGATAGCACTTAAGGTGGTTTCGCCTATAGTCTGCTAACACTAACCCGAGAACTAATATCTGAGGAGCGTTCTTCCCAGGATTTGAATTTATTAAATTGGCTTTGTGATGTTGTATTAAGAAATTTTATTCACAATGCAATTTACCGTACATTGGCCCATTCTTTTATATACGGTAAGACGAAGCGGGAAATTCGAGCGAGCGAGTGCTGTGCAGACGCGAGCGCGTAGAGGGGATGGGTTTTCAGCACTCGAGCACACGCACGCGCGTGGTTCGACTTTTGGCCCTAATTTAACGGCGAGCGAGTGAGTGAGTGCTGTGCAATCGCGAGCGCGTAGAGAGCATGGATTTTCTGTTTTTATGCGCACGACTTTTGGCACTAATTTAACGCCATAGAAATGTGTGTTTAAAAGGGGAGGAGATCGGGTTGCAGCGCTGGTGTGAGCGGTTTCTCCGGGCAGTTCGCTCGAGGCTAACGTGGCTTTGGGAACGTGGTGTACCCGTCACCCATGCCAGGGAAGAAATCAAAACCGAAATGCTAGGAATATGGACTTCATCTTACGTCAAGCGTTTTCCCCTCCATTGACGCCCATAAAGAAAAGGCTTAAAGTCCATATTCCTAGCATTTCGGTTTTGATTTCTTGTCAGGTAAGTCTTTATGGCCAGATACATTCGCGAGAAATTTGGTGATTTGTGGTGACTGTTTTAATACATTAAGTTGCGTTACGCATTTTCACATTAAGCGTTTTAGAATGTCCCGTGGCAGGTATCCCCTTCTATTGCCCTAGGGAGGGTTGTAACCCTCGTCTGTATATTAATAAAGAATAATCCTTCTATTCCTGTCTCATGTATCTGGACCTCCCCAGCAATTTAACGAAATTTGGTGGCAGCGGTTACAAGTGAACCCGTTTAAGTTTAGCGCTCATACTTCCGTCCATATGTTTAAGACCCACCTTGGCTGACTTAGCTGACATGTCCTGATTTCATAATCTTCAAATTTGTAATCTTTTCTCCTTCATCTAACTCCATGTTTTTAACTTCTTGTCATTTTCTTGCCGTTTGACTCATAGAAAATTATCAGACTTAAATGACACGTCAGCCTGTGCAGACAGCGATTTCAATGTTTTAATAAATTGGCCAGCAGGTGGGGGCAGTGCTCAATTTCATTAATGCCATTCAGAAAACTTTCAGGCTTTATGTCTTAATGAACAGCCTAGAAAAGGACAAAGCATTATATTACTGATGCATACAGCAGATCCCCAACTCAGGCTGTGTTGCATATTCTTAACAGTGCTACAGTATGTTCACACAGCCAGTACAAACAAACTTGCAAGATCTAGACCAGGGGTCACCAACCTTTTTAAAACGGAGAGCTACTTCACGGGTACTGAGCCATACGAAGTTTGATATCAGTTTTAAACGCCCTCCTAAACATGTCTAAACTTCATGCATGATAAACATGTTTTAAATGCTTTTTTATATTCAATTTCAAATCTATATAAATGCAAATGTGATAGATTAGAAACAGGACAAAATAAAATTTTAGATGATGTTCGCTGGTGAGTTGTGCTATTTTATAGAACAGGTCCACGGGCAACTCATGTGGTCATTGGGGGCATCCTTGGGGCACCATGTTGGTGACCCCTTATCTAGACCTACCACATCAGGTAGGAAGGTGCCTATTTCTACCAACTATTCAGACCATCAGACCCAAACCATACATTCAGTCATGCACAGGCACTCCACCAGAGGGCTCTACATTCTGTCCTACATCTGCTCACCTGTTAGACCCACACTCAGTCTCCATCCTGATTTCTACCTACTACTCGGACTATCTCACCAAAACCAGTCCTGTGGCCTGTTCTATGAAGCGGGGTTACTGGCTTATTGGGGAAACTTGTCGGATTTCTTGATCGGGACCTTCAACTGCTCTGCCATAGAGAGCATCCTAACATGCTGCCTTACGGTCTGGTATGCGGGCTGCTGGTGGCCTCCTACCGCTCTGCCATAGAGAGCATCCTAACATACGGCCTTACGGTGTGGTATTCGGGCTGCTGGTGGCCTCTATGACTTTTTTTGTAGACAGTCCATCTGTGTGGTGCTGTTTGCACGAATTGTTTTGGGAAATGCACTTACAGTTTTGCAGATGTTAAGGGTGATTCCAGAAATGCATCAAAGCAACTGAGGAACTGCAATGTCACTGTACAGTTACTTATAATGGGCGCCAATGTAATGTGTAGAGTGGCAAATAAACTGATTCACCATTTACTCTCATGTACATCACTTAAAATGCTTGTTTTAAATGCAAATGTGTGAATGTAAATCTAAGCAGTAAAGCTACAATTTACATTCTGTTTGCATGGTGGAAAGAACATTTAATCTGCCTTTTAAGTGTGATTAGAAGATCTAATGCCTGTGTGCTTGTAATAAGATGGTCGCTGGTTCAAACCCAGCCACAGCACATCTCTGCGTCCTTGAGCGAGGCCCTTAACCCCCAGCTCACTGGGCATCACTATGGGTGGCTGCCCTTCGCAGACAACTTACTCTGTTTACTCTAAAAAAAAGAGAGCAAGTTGAGAGAGAAGTTAAGACAATTTCTCCACAGGGACCAATAAAGTATCAATTATTATTACTGTATGAGAGACTGTCTAATATCAGATAGATAACAGACTCATACTGTGCTGAGCTTGTCTGAGAGAGATGATTAGCAAATGCTCTCCCACAGTATCTCAGCACTCTGTACAAAGAACTTTATATGCTCAGTATCTGCTCCTGTTTATCTAATTGTTCTCATTTTAACTGGATGTTAAGGAGTAAATTAATAAACGTCATGTAAGTGCACATTAAAATGCTTTTTCACTGTTACTTAAGTTCCCATGTGAACAGCCAATCAGATCAGCCTGATGTGTGTCTCTCTGTTTCCTCTCTGTTTCCTGCCCTTTCATCCCGACCACGACCATGATCTCTCACTTAGCAGCAGAGCAGTTTATTCTAAACAGTGGAAGCACAAAAATGTTCAGACTCTTTGGTCTTCTCATTTTCATTAGTAAGGCCCTATAATATAAATTATTTTGGGATTTTAATATTTTCATTTATCTGTATGATGTGATCAGTGGAATTTGGCCATTTAATCTGCATCATAGTTAATAGTTATTTAGATTACTATTATATGTCTTATTTGATTATGATTTTTTTTGTTTTTCTGTTTTTGCAGACACTGCACTGACTACAGATGTTGTTCAGCCCAGTCACCTGATGAGGGTTCAGCTTGGAGACAGTGTGACCCTGACATGCTTCTGTCAAGGAGAAACAACTTTTGTTACTTTGTTTAAGCAAGCTGTTGGTCGGAAGCCCCAGCCCATGGCGAAAGCACTTCTCTACGTACCTGGTGAATTTTACAAGGAATATAAAAGCATAAAACGTTACTCCTTACTGAATGCAGAGGGGAGTTTTAACCTCACTATTTCTAACGTGGAGCCGTCAGATTCTGCAGTGTATTATTGTGCTGCTGTGTTTCTTCATGAGGTCACCTTCGGGAATGGAACCTTTGTCATAATCACAGGTAAATGAGATTCCAACTATTTTCATATTTGCTTTATTATAATGTCAGTAAGATTATTCCCTGCAAAATAATTTTGACAGTTTAGTTGTTTGTCAATATAAAATTAGCAAAGATACCTTATTGTCTGCTTTGTTCCATAAATGTTTTTCTAAACATCAAACAAAAATCATTCATTATTATTATTATTATTATTATTATTATACAATTTGTTGCATTTTGCTTGCTGTCAGCCAAAAGCCTAACCTTCTCTTTATACAGATGTTAATGTTACACATTGCAGCCTCTTTAAAACAAATAACATAAAAAAATGTTTGAGTTGTTATATACAGTATAGGACTGTGCAAAAATCTTAAGCAACAAAAGAAAATTATTTTTGACGTTATTTATCTGAGCAGTCAGTGTGTATTCACTCTGAAAAAAAAAATGCATGATTTAACATATGAACTAGGGATGTGCACCATTCAGAACTGATTTGAGAATGAAATTCTCAAATACGTATCCTAAAATTCAGGATTTTGAATACATATATGAACTTGAATTTCAGTTCATTTTGTTAATCTGAATTACATTTGAATTGTGGTTGAAAACAGGTTGTGGCATTGAAATTTATATTTGAATTTAAAGAAGAAGAACGAAAAAGGGTTTGGATTCAAATTCAAGTTCATATACGTACTGTAGGTGTAGCTTTTAACTAAAATATGAACTTTAATTTAAATATGAATTATACATAAACACATTAACATTGTTATACATCATTGTTATAAAAATGTCGTTTTGTAAAGAATGAAATAATGCAACATTTGAAGTGTCACCTAAAATAATAATTATACTGTCATTTTGTGCACCATGGTGGATCTGCTCATAGGAAGAGCTGAGTGTCTCTC
This sequence comes from Brienomyrus brachyistius, assembly GCF_023856365.1. Taxonomy (NCBI): domain Eukaryota; kingdom Metazoa; phylum Chordata; class Actinopteri; order Osteoglossiformes; family Mormyridae; genus Brienomyrus; species Brienomyrus brachyistius. Next base: position 22,840 of record NW_026043262.1, on the reverse strand, counting down.
CTTAAAAGTCAGTGTTGGCTGCAGTGACGGCAGTTTCTAACCTAAGAAACGTCCCAAACACTTTTCCTGCATCAAAAGTCAAACTAGTCCCTATTCCTGCCATGAAAGGTTCACATAATGTCACCGATACCTGAACCAACCATGTTTATCAGAGGATGCCAACCCTTTGGCTGCAGCTTTCTCTGCACACGCTGAGAGAGTCTTCAGTGTAGCAGGAAAAGATTTCAGGCCAGAAGATTGCAAATTAAATCATGAAACCTTTGAAGATATTATGCTGAATAAATGTAATAATAATGAAAAATTAGCAATGTGTATTGGAATAAAGCATAATTGTATTTGCCATGACGTTTTGCTTTTCGCTGTAGTGCTATGGTTGAACGGAAAAACTTACTTTTGTGTGCATAAGAAAATAAATAGGAGGAACTACGAAACCAAGTAATTCCTTTTACTATGTATACTTTTTCTTTAATGTTAAAAGATAGACAAACTAGTAATGGGCAAACAGCTCTTCGGCTCTTGAATTAAATTATGCAGGTACTACAGCAAAATGCTCAAAAATACCAAAACACATCAAGAGCTAAATATGCAAAAACAATAAATACCTTCCTGTGGAAAAGGGGCAACATAAACCAAATGTAAAGTCACGAAAATCATGAAAATATAAAGTACACTTTACACACTTCATTTCTTTGAATTGAAATTAATTATATTCATCTACCTTCATACATTAATACAAGACATTATATGATTATAATGTTTGTTATTATCATATAATTTTTATTTAGGTATTATGTAGGTGCAGTTAATGTATAGTGTTACCTGATATATACTAATAAGCAGTAATACAATAAAAAGAGAGAAGAATGTCAGCTGTTCTCCAAGAAGTTACTGATTTCTTGGATGGCTAGAAGAACATCGATTCAGTTCCCAAAAATCTGTAAGAACAATTTTTGAGGATCTGTATTTTCCATTGTTATTCTCAAAGGGCTGTCATCATGACTATTTTGCTTTTCAGGTAAAGACTCCAACAGCAGGACTGTGGTACAGCAGCCTGTGTCTGACACATTGCAGCCAGGAGACTCTGTGAGCCTGCAGTGTACGATAGAGACTGGGAGCTGTGCAGGAGAACACAGTGTTTACTGGTTCAGACATGGATCAGGAGAATCCCTTCCTGGAGTCATTTACAGCCATGGAAACAGCAGTGATGAGTGTGAGAAGAGCCCTGAGGCTGGATCTCCTACACGGAGCTGCGTCTACAGCCTCCCCAAGGGGAACCTCAGCCTCTCCGATGCTGGGACTTACTACTGCGCTGTGGCCATGTGTGGGGAGATGCTGTTTGGGAACGGCACATAGCTGGATATAGATGGTAACACCCAGTGTGGGGAGATGCTGTTTGGGAACGGCACACAGCTGGATATAGATGGTAGCACCCAGTGTGGAGAGTATATCTGCTTCAAAGTTTTATTTAGCTTATTCTGCTATTAAGACATTTATTTCTTTTTTTAATGTAATGAATTTTCTAATTTAAGTGCTTAAATTAAATTACACAGATGTTAATTTAATAATTATCCATCCATCCATCCATTTTCCAAACCGCTTATCCTATTGGGTCGCGGGGGGTCCGGAGCCTAATTTAATAATTATTTCAAATATTAATATCCATCCATCCATCCATTTTCCAAACCGCTTATCCTATTGGGTCGCGGGGGGTCCGGAGCCTAATTTAATAATTATTTCAAATATTAATATAAATTGTTAAAATGCAAAATACTAGAAGTTCATGTTAAAAATGGACTATTTACAAAACAACTGCTGTAATGTGTTATCGATTTGATCTTTAACTAATGTAATGTAAGCAAATGGGAAATGTGTCTCTATATCATTATGCTGAAATCTATCTCTTTGTTACAGGCTTTCAGAAGCTGCTGGATCCTCTTCACTCTGGCTTGCTGATAGTTTTATCTTGCAGCATTATTCTGAACGTTGCTCTCATTTGTATAAGATGTAAACTGACCTGTACACACTGTGCAGGTACGCTGCCCGGCTTTATGCACTCAGAAGGACAAAATGTAGATTTTAACAAATTATAGAAATATAAAATTGTTTTATGATAGATAACATTTTCATATTAAAACCACTCTTGCAGGTAATACAGTTTTAAAATCCATTATTAAATCTCACCTTATTTATATAAACCTTTTTGTACTGTAAGATTTACATTTTTGTATTATATCTTTCATATTTTGCAAAATCTATTGAAATATACATGTTGCAATAAGTTGCATATCAATAACTTTTATTACCAAGATCTCCTTTATAGCAATTTTATTATATATGATATATGAGAACAAATGACACGTATCCAAACATGCACACTTAAATTGACAGAAGTCATTTTTACTTTCATTTTTGAGACAAAAAGGATGTTGATTGCTTGAAAATTCGGAATGTTATCTGACCACGGTATGATACCGTGCGAAATTAAATAATATATTGATGTGTTATATATTTTAAACAGATGAAAAGAACAGTGATATATCAAAAGTGGAATGGTCACGCAAGCAAGTATGTAATAAATATTTCAAATTACAAATCGTCAGTAAAACAAATGAACCTCAGACTGATTTCCATCCTGGGATCAGCATTTTAAGTGCTATTTGTGAAAATAGGTAATAGCAAACCGATTTGATCCATCCAATTCTGCCATCTTTGTCTCCACAGTGCCATGACGAGGACACACTGAATTACGCTGCCCTGAACCTTAAGAAGCCAAAACCCAGGAGACAGAAGAAAGACGGGAATAATGACACTCTGTATTTTGACCTCCGCTACAGAGATTATGAATAAAGATGCTTCTCATTCATGTCAGTCACACAGAGTGTTCAGGGTGTAGCTTTAATAATGTTCAGAGGAGGGCAGGGGAGCCAGTGCTTCTGAGACTGAATCACGGGATTTTACGGAGTACCGGTGCTGAGTTTGGTGTCAGTGTGTTTGGGGCGCATTTTTACTGGAAGTGCAAATGTTCAAGCCAGACTGGGGGCTGAGGGAGGGGGAGAGGGGAGCCACAGAGATTATTTCTTCATGGCATGGGGGGGAATAAGCGGCTTTAATGTTGTGGAAAGGCTGAGTTGCTGCAATCAGTTCTTTGATGTCACACATGCTTACTTGTCTCCCTTGTGTACCATGCTGAATGGTTTGGGGCAAACGCACAGGGACTGATCGATTATATTAAACAGATGAAAGAAACTGAATGAAAATTTCAAGTGTTCTTAAATTACGTTTTTCATTTAATTGTGTGTTCTGGATGTATTTTTGAGTATATACATGTACCTGTATATGTACCTGTATATATACCTGTGTCGTTAATAACGATGTGGATAATTAAGAAAGAGGAGTTTTGTTTCTTGCTCCCTGTCTTGTTACTTGGCTCACAAACATACACACACATAGACACACACACAAACATACACAGACACACAAACACACACACACATAGACACACACACACACAAACACACATGCACACATGCACACACACACACTGCTACGGCTCTGTAAGAACACTACCATGCTCTTTTGTGTGAGTGGGGTGGGGGGTGTTAAATAAGATGAAAATGACAATGGCTGTACTTTTGTTATGTCAGTTGTGTTTCTATAGTCATTGTATCATATTCCACAAGCTTTTTATTCTACAAGATGTACAAGCCAGTCAGTGTATTCAGTGGGGTGTTCAGGAGTCATTAGGTTCTGAAAAATGTCTTGCATTTAAAACATAATGTACTTTTGAATACTTAAGTATTTTTAGATGCAAATACTCCAGTACTTTAACTGAAGTAAAAAATTAACTGAAAAACTTTGAGTATTATTTGACGAGGAGTATCTATACTTAACTCAAGTAGTGAAGTTGTGTACTTTGTCCACCTCTGTCCAAAAGTGACATACAGCTGTAAGCTGTTTGGGTTTGTTTGTCTGCTGAGTGCTTCTCTGCAGTGCTGCAGATGTTTCCACTGGTTAGATGCAGCTCAGGAAGACTGACCCACTGACTGCACTGTGCTGGACTCACTTTGCAAAGAGTAAAAACCACACAGACAGAACAATATCTGCTTCTTGTAAGACCCTGTTTCCTCTCTACCTCACCCAGGTCACGCTTTCAAGTATTCAGCCTAAGTTATTTTATCCAAACAAGCCACCATTATTATTCATGCAGCTGGACATTTGACTGGAGCACATGATTGCTACATATCACTACTGTACATGGAACGGAATGTACAGTTTTCACAACAGAACTTTAGAAAAGCAAAATTCTCATCAGTCCACATCTCTAACCACCACACATCCTAGGGCTCCCATTTATAATGGTACATTTTTGTTTTATTCACATTCTTTTTCATCACACAGATAAACACCATCCATTAATCTTACAGCATGTATCCTGGTCAGGGTGATGGGGACGACACCACCTATATCGAGTGTGATTTAAGGCCAAGACCTTAAAAGGGAGAGTCAAGACTGAGGCTTGTTACAAGAGCAGTGGGGCACAAAACAACAAACAACATCATTATGAATGTAAAATAAATGGATGTATATATAAATATAGGGTAATAATAGAAACAAAAAATAAGAATATATTACATACAGAGGAATATTATAGGAATATTAAAATTAACTTATACACAATCCTTAACTTATACACAATCCTATTGCATGTAACATTATTGCTCATGTGCCAGATATTAGCCTCCCAAAGGAAGCTGCCACACAGGGCATAATGCACTGGCTCAATGCAACACTGCACATCAGTGAATAAGGAGGAACAATATTGCAGATCAGCAGCAGATAGAAACTGTATCAGAAGACAGTGAACAGGGGAAAAGTTCAATGAGCAGAGTGCAGATTATAAAGCCTGACTGCTGTGGGGCCCAATGACCTGCGGTACCGTTCTGTCACACGCCGGGTGTCTGAGTCTCTTACTGAAGGAGCTGCCCTTACGGGCCTCCATAGTCTGCTGGGGGGGTGAGAGGTGTCACATAAAATTGATGACAGCCTTGTTATCAGCCTGCTCTCATCCATCTACTCTACAGTGCCAAGGGACGCTCCTCCCTGATGATGAGAGGAGTCTAAGCATGTGGACATTTGGGATAATGTGAGTTCAGAACTGGATGGTCAGCTGTACGACTTCCAGTCTGTAGGCAGACTCATCACCTTCAGTTATGATGGCAAACACAGTAGTATCACCTGCAAAATTCAGGATCTTCACTGGAGCAGCAGTGATTTGTGTAGAAATTGAAGAGAAGAGGGAGAGCACAGAGCCTGGAGGAGCTCAGTGCTGAGGGTCAGCGTGTCTGATGTGTGCTGTAAGCATACAGATGTCCTGCATTTGTGGAACATTTTGTTTGTGCTGCTGTTTATATGTGTTGTTGACGCTGCAGTCAGTAATTTTCCACTAGCAGTCTCACCTCTGCATTTTACAGGAAGACTGACCGACTGAGAGCAGGGTGTTTGTGTCTCTCTTCTCAGTGAGCGAAAACCACACAACCATCAGGTCCTCAGCTCAGGCCCACTGCTTCACTAGAAAAACCACAAAGGGTATTTTTATCTAAAAGTGGGTGAGCAAGTGAGATGTTATTGACAGCATGAATTTGTCTACTAACATTTTAAATTCAAACCTAAAAAGCAGTATGTCCAGGATGTCAGTAATTACATTTAGTCAGTATGAACAATTTGGGTGCAATAATATAGAATAATGTAGAATTTTGCATAATTCAGTTAATACCAGTAAGATACCGATCATTAACACTATAAGGTCATGTTGCTGAATCTCATTGTTAAAGTTAAATGAATCTACGCATTTTTATACACACAAGACTGTGCTTAGTTCATCTTTCAGTCAAAATCACACAGTGAGGCAAATCTGACCATCTTAATTGTTTTTGCTTGTGTGGAATGGCATCCCATGCAGGCCTGTGCTCTGTGCTTCCTGGGACAGGTCCCACCCTCTCCAGACCCCGATGAGAATTAGTAGTCGCTGGATAAAAGATTGACAAAAGATAAAAATACAAAAGTCATTCTTGCTGTCTAACCTCTGATTACTGCATGACATTTCTGATTTCTGATAACTGATAAGTAGAAAATATGTTTAGTCTCTTGCTTGGTGGTAAGAAAAAAGGAGAACCACAAAGAGCACAGTCATTTTCAAGGTTATTTCTCACTGGTCAGTGTGAAAGGCTGCGTCATTAATATAACGCCGGGCTCAGCACAGTGACTGCACCTGCGCTGCACTGTAGAACACAAGCCAGGCTGCAGACCATCAGCCCTGAAAGTTAAAACAGGACTCGTATGTGTGTCATGTGGTGTTTAATAAAAATTTACAGGACAGAACATAGTGGATTCAGTTTCCTTTGCTCTTACACTCCCAGTCCAAAGTGTGGCCACGACTGCTGTCAATGCATCTGTCTCTTTTTTCACCTTAATTTTTCACCTGTGTTATTCACCTTAATATCAAAAGGCTCCAAAGCAGTACAGTAATGCAGAACAAATATTGTAACTAACAAGGAAGTGGGGAGGTAATGGACAGAAGTGTTGGTTTTTGGTAACTCCACTCCTCTGACCTCCACTGTAATTTTAGGTTCCTTGGAACAATATTGTAAACCAGTCATCACACACCTAGGGGTTAAAGTCGACACCAACCTTAAGTTTGACACTCAGATAAGGTTAGTTGTCAAGTCAAGCTTTTTACAATTGAGGCAGTTGGCCAAAATAAAGCCAATTCTTTCTAGGCAGCACTTTGAGACAGTAATCCACTCTTTTGTCACTACTAGTTTGGACCACTGTAACGCCCTCTATGTTGGGGTTAGAGGCTCCACTATTGTTCACCTCCAGAAGGTTCAAAATGCTGCCGCACATGGAAATATGAGCATGTCTCCCCCATTTTAGCCTCACTCCACTGGCTGCCCGTACATTTTAGGATTCATTTTAAAATTCTGTTATTTGCTTTTAAAGCCCTCAGTGGTCTTGCTCCATCTGACCTCTGTGAGCTGCTTCACCCTTACACCCCCACCCGCTCTCTCAGGTCAGCTGATCAGCTGTTCCTGACGGTTCCTAAGACTCAGCGTGAGCTTAGAGGGGATCGAGCCTTTGCAGTCGCAGCTCCTAAAATGTGGAATGACTTGCCTTTTCACATTAGAGAGGAATCCCCTCTGTCCGTTTTTAAATCTCTTCTAATCTCTTCTCCTTCACCTTTGACACATTGTGAGATGTTAATTTTAATAGTAAATCTTATTTTAATCTTAGCCTTTTCTTTATTAATTAATTGATTTTTTTAAATTTTTATTAATGGCCTTTTACTCACATTGAATGTTTTGGTTTTTATTAAATTTCTTTTACTTCGTTTTTAAGTGTGTGAATGTTTTTATTTATTCCTTTGTGCAGCACTTTGGTCCATAAGGTTGTTTAAAGTGCTTTTCAAATAAAGAGCTGGATTGGATTACATTGGAAGATGGCTCAACAAATCTCTTTCACAGAATGTAAAATTCGACAGAGGGCGCAAGGTGACATTCTGTCAGGGGCCCAGAATTTTTAGCTACACCTCTGTGTTACTGTGTTTTTTTTGTTCTAGCCATCAATAACTCTGGAGTTGCTATATCGCCACCTGGTGGTGAAAAGATCAGACAAAAATATGTACACATGTTACCAACAGTTTGAAATTGAAGTGCAGAGTTAACAGGTTTAATTAATCGTCCCCACGGATGCCAGTCATGAAATTTGAGAATTGCAAATTAAAACACAGGAAAAAATCAGGAACACTACAAGATAAAATATTTAGCAAACACTCAATGTGCATCCAGGGTGACAAGGGACAACTGGAGGATGATATGACAATCTGACAGTGACATTCACAGCACTTTATATGTTGCCAAAAACAGAAAAGGGGATTAAAATCAAGAATCAGAAATCATGTATGAGGGTGGGGCTGCTTGGTGGTGCAGTGATTAGCACTGTTACCTCCCACCACTGGGACTCAGGTTCGAGTCTCCGCCTGGGTCACATGTGTGGGGAGTTTGCATGTTCTCTCTTGCTAAATTGGCCGTAGGAGTGCATGTGTGTGTGAATGGTGTGTGAATGTGCCTTGCAATGAGCTGCCCCCCCGTCCTGGGTTGTTCCCTGCCTCGTGCACAGATCCTGCCAGGATAGGCTCTGGACCCCCCGCGACCCAGTAGCATAAGCGGTTTAGACAATGGATGGATGTATGAGGGTGAGTCACAATGACGACAGCTGCTCTGTTGACTTGGTCCCAGGAGTCGTCAGCGTTGGTCTGCCGGGGCCCCCGTCCTGTCTGTGGAAGCACCCGTCTTGTTGGCTGTTCTCTCTGCCTGGGCCCCCTCTCCTGCTGCCTCACGTTTGGGTTGAAGTGGCTCCCCAGTGCTTCTGTAAAGCTCTTTGTGTATCTTAGAAAAGGGCTGTATAAATGTAACATTCATTCATTTATTCAAGGTCCCAGCCAGAAGAGTGCAGTACTACACTGTCCCCCACAGCCTGAATCAGCTGGATGTTATAGGATTAAGACACTTCCTGCATTAGGCCATTTACCCTCAGTGTATTTCCATACCCTGACAGGATGGATGACAATACTATGGCCCTAATTTTCAATACACAGTTTTCACAGGAGTCTCACCCTCATCCACATTCTCTGCATTCCTTATCTCATGCTTCTTTGCCACCCGCATCTCCTCTGCCTGCTTTGTCTCATTTTCCCACAATTGAAACACCGTCCAATTTGTCTCTGTTTTAGTTCTACCACATTAGTCCCTGAGCAACCAGTCTGATCCCGTTCCTCTAATTTCAGACGCATCTGGCTTATCTGATTGGGACTGAAGCTGCTGTTACTAGGAAAACCACATTCGTCCCACTGGGGCAGGTCTGACACCGCGTCCTTCCCATATGTCTCCCATAATTGTTGTACAGAATTTCAGCTGGAGTTCTTTCCCAGAAGCAAGTAATTTCACTTTAGCACCTGTTCAGTAAAAGTCAAGTAGGTCTTTAATGTTATTTTTAACTTTACACAGTTGAGTATAGTACAGTTACAAAAGAAACTGTTTCCCTCGGACCAAGGTGCTACTTAAATTAACAGAAGACTAACACATACCAACCTAGCAACATACTGTATGGTGCATAATGAGCAAAAACTGTGCAAACATTGCAGGACAGTGCAAAAAGAGAGGACAACTGACACCAACGAGCACAAACAGCACAGTAAACCCAGTACTGAGAAGGCGCAGTTTGGTTGTCCAATGAGGTAGCAATAAAAATAAATAAAAGTAACTGTAAACATGGCGACAATAAGATAAAAAATAGTAGTTAAATAATAAAGTGTGTTAATGAGTGTATGTGTGTGTGGTATCAGATTAGTCCCTGAGAGTTCAGTAGTCTGACGGCATGGGGGATAAAGCTGTTTGAGTCTGGCTGTAAAGGCCCGAATGCTCCGGGACCTATTTCCAGAAGGCAGGAGGGTGAAACGATAATGTGAGGGGTGGGTGGGGTCATCCACAATGGTGGTGGCTTTGCGGATGCAGTGTGTGGTGTGAATATCTGTGATGGAGGGGAGAGATATGTTAGGGTTATCTTCTTCTGAAGATGCGCTGGAAACAAACCAGTCTCTGAACACAGAACAACACAGACAGCTGTGATGACGTTTTACTTGCTGCAAGGTGTAGGGAATCCACTTGCAGAGTCTCCGCAGTTTCAGCAAAATGATGGTTTATTGAACAGCAAAAATAATACAATGTAATACAGTGTAGAGACACACCGGGTACTGAAAGGCAGCTCAGATACAAATTGAAGACAGTTCTTCACCCCCCTTTATACCCAAAAAGGCCCTCCCCACCAAGGTGTTGTGTGTAGGTGTTGTGAGTGAATTTACATATAAAGAGTGACCCCCTGGAGTGTGAGGATCCTGAGACAGGGACGGGACAGGACAGGGTGGAGACTTTTATGATCATTGTAATTCAATTCTTATCACCTTATCTTATCCTTATCACCATAGTGGTGCCAACTGGAACCCCCATTCTCTCCCTGGCTTCCCCCATGATCATAAATTCCTAACATTGTCTGCATTCAAATGATCAACCAAGAACCTTGGGACATTTTTACCACTTTTCCTTACAAAGGGAAGCCCGGTCCTGACCTCGAGGTGTCAGCCTCTCAGTCGAACTCAGCCAACTTCGAAAGAGTAACTCCCCTCGCAGTGTCTTTTATTGAGGTACACAAACAGGATATGCAACTGACATTGAACATTGTTTGTCACCATATATGGGGTGGAAATATTCAAGCGACAGTTCTTGAGACGTGTTATTGCTCAATTAAGATCAAGCTGCGGCAGGGTGTTGTTTCTAAGCGTCTAGCAAAATGATGATAAAAAAAGTACATATTTCTCTAACACGATACTCCCAATGATTTTCTCACCTGTCATCACTATCTGTTGTAGGGACTTGTGATCTGAGGCGACACAGTTCTCAAAGCAGACCGTGATGCAGCTGCTCAGGGTGCTTTCAACAGTTCCCCAATAGAGTGTGAGAATGGGAGATGGGCTTTTCTGAGCTTCCGTGGAGAGTAGAGGTGCTGCTGTGCTTTCCTTACTATGGAGCTGATGTTGAAGGACCTGGTGAGATTCTCCGCCAGATGGACAACAAGGAATCTGGTACTCTCTACGATCTCCACAGATGAGCCATCGATGTGCAGCAGAGAGTGGTCACTCTGTGTTTTGTGTTCTTCTAACGTCAACAACCATCTCTTTGGTCAACATTCAGAGACAGGTTGTTGGCTCTGCAGCAGTCCGATAGTCATCACACTTCCTCTTTGTATGCTGAGTCACCGTTTTTATTGATGAGACCCACAACAGTCTTGTCATCTGCCTGATGTTGATGATGGAATTCGAAATGTGCATTGCTGCTCAGTTGTGAGTCATCGGAGTTAACAGCAGTGGGCTGAGCATAAAGTCCTGGGTTCCTGCTACAGCGTCTGAGCAGTTGCCTTCGTCGCCCATAGCTCCTGCGCAGCCCGAGCAGCCGCCTCCGCTGCCCCCTGCGGCCCCAGAGCCCGAGCAGCCGCCGCCTGCTTTGCCCGTAGCTCCTGAGCAGCCGCCTCCGCTGCCCCCTGCGGCCCCAGAGCCCACGCCCGAGGCGCTCCCTCCGCCTCAAATGACTGTGCCCCCTGGGGCTCTTGTTCCTGGCCCCACTCCTGTCCCTGACCCAGTTCCAGACTTTCCTGCCCTAGTCCCCGAGGAGGTCCCGGACAGTCTGACCACCGTGTGTGCCACGCCCCCTGATTATCCACGTGTGCTTCCCTGATCGTACCCAGCTGTGTCCGATTATTTTCAATCAGTCCTGTCTATTTGAGTTCATGTCTTACTAGAGTTCAGTGTCCGTCATTGAAGTCCGTCTGCGTGAGATGTTTCCTGCACCCCGTGTTCCTAATAAATCCCCGTATCCTGCCTGCCTTGCCTGTTTCCTGCCCGTCCGCCGCTCCCGTTAAATGGCGATCGTGACACAAGGCACACGCACATCAAGTACCAATGCAGCAAATACAGATGAACAATTTAGGAGGAATACTAGTCAAAGGAAGGAAGAAAAGCAGCCCACCCTATCTCATGGTCACGGACACAAACATCAGGGAGTGTTATGAAGAAGACATCACACTTAACACCATTGGTTTTATGCAGTGAATTACACCAGAGAGAGTTTTTACATTCTAGCTGTGTTACGTAACATTCCTCAGCCTTCAGGTTTTTTCCACACAATGCACGACATGCAGGGGTGCCAAACAAAACAGCGGAACTGCAGTGTAGCCAATTATTTGTTTCAGTAGTTTTAAGAAAACTAGAACATAAAATGTTTGTTTTACTTAGTCCACAAAAGAGTTTTTACCTATCTTAGTGTATTTTACATCACATACACTCTCGGTCCGTTGTGGAGTCCATCCCACTGTAGTTGGAGAATGCTGCCATCAGTCGCTTGGTGTAGCACTCGCAGGATTTACCAGGCTCCTGTTTAAACTGATGCATCATGCCCCAGTCCATGCGCAGGAGGACCAGTCTCTGAAGGGCTGTCGCATGGTGAGGCCTGTTCTGCCTGGGGTCCAGCAGGTCACTGGCAATGTCCTTCAACTCACAGTGGGCTTGCGTTCATAGTGGGGTACCGCAGGGTTCGATTTTAGGACCACTATTGTTCCTAATTTACATAAATGATATGGATACCAATATATACAGTAAACTGGTGAAATTTGCAGATGACACCAAGGTGGGTGGTGTAGCAGATACTGAATTAGTGGCTCAGCAGCTACAGCGGGATCTTGATTTAATTAGTGACTGGGCCGATACCTGGCAGATGAAATTTAACGTCGATAAATATAAGGTACTCCATCTAGGGAGCAGAAATATAAAGTACAGGTATTTCATGGGTGTCACTGAAATAAAGGTAGCTGATCATGAGAAAGACCTTGGTGTGTATGTTGATGCTTCCATGTCCCATTCTCGCCAGTGTGGGGAAGCAATAAAAAAGGCCAATAGGATGTTGGGGTATATCTCCAGGTGTGTGGAGTTTAAGTCAAGGGAGGTAATGCTAAGATTATACAATTCCTTGGTGAGACCTCACCTAGAATATTGTGTGCAGGTTTGGTCACCATATCTTAAAAAGGACATTGTGGCCTTAGAAAAGGTGCAGCGTAGGGCCACAAAAATGATTCCTGGTCTTAGAGGAATGTCATACGAGGAACGGTTACTTGAGCTAAATCTGTTCAGTCTCAAGCAAAGGAGATTGAGGGGGGACATGATCCAGGTATATAAGATTCTAACAGGTTTGGATGCTGTTCAACCAAATAGTTACTTCAGCATTAGTTTAAATACACGAACTCGTGGCCATAGGTGGAAATTAGCGGGAGAACATTTCAAGCTGGATTTAAGGAAGCACTTCTTTACGCAGCGTGTAGAGTATGGAATAGTCTTCCTGATAATGTAGTGCAAGCTGAATCCTTGGGTTCCTTTAAATCAGAGCTAGATAAGATTTTAACGACTCTGAGCTATTAGTTTAGTTCTCCCCAAGCGAGCTTGATGGGCCGAATGGCCTCGTCTCGTTTGTATAGTTCTTATGTTCTTATGTTCAACTCCTTCATCTACAGTGTCAGATGAGCAAACCTTATCTCCCCCTTGAGGATTTGGACATACCAACATAGGGGCAAGAATTTCTGCTACCTCGTCCTGCTGCCTGAGTGTTTCGCCACGGCACTTCTTCACCGAGAAGGAGGTAGAGTCGGGTGCTGAATGGTTATGATCCTCGTCTGCAGGGGGGAGAGGGGAAGGGGCAGGGGAACCACTGGCTACTCCTCCCTCGGTGGCATAAGGAGGAAGCTGCTGTTTGGGCAGCAATGCTTGGGCAGGAGCCACACAGTTTATTTCTGGGTATCTAATTAGCGGACACCATTAGGTCCCTTCAGGGGCTCCACAGACAAACTCATTGACAAAATAGAATTGTCACAGAAAAATTCTTTGTCACATGCTCAGTCGACATGGACTGTGTGCTATTTACATATTTTTGGCACAAACGAAATCTCATATGCATATCGATGTATCTTTCGCACAAGTGGACCTCCATCACTTTAAAGAGGGTAAACTCTGATCAGGAAATTTACGACGTCAGAATAAACGGATTTTTTAACAGAAGTAACTGACATGCCCTAATAAGGAAATGCATACAATCAGAATACAATATCTGTGGTTTTTAACAGTGGTAACAATCTGATAATGAAAGGAATCAGATCAACATTTCTATAGCATGTAACAGAGCTTGCTCCCCTCCAGAACTCATTGTTCCAGTAGTTATCTGAAATCATCTGCAGGAGCTATTCTTTTATTTGTATATTAAGCATAATTATTCATGAATATTATTGATTATGTTTATTTGTTTAATGTTTTTATTTATTCGTATTTATTGTTTATAATATAATGTTATATAGTATTGCAACACTTGAAACGAGAGGTACTTGCCTGCCTTAGTGATATTTACTATTGTCTAAGTGTATTCCCACCTGTAGGAGGCAGCAATGGTTGTTATTAAAGGTGCTGAGATTACGCGGCTCAGGGCTGAAGGTGCAAAGTGAAACAGTCATTGACCGTATTTGCCATGTGTGATGGTGTCTGCATATCGGCCCTTTTGCGCCAAACAAACCAGTTCAAAGTACTGTGTGTTAAAATATCATATGAATAAATCCTCTCAAGAACTAAACTCAATATCGTATCCTCATCATTCAACGCGTCTGACTTTTGCACCTCTTACCACAAGGCAGTGGATTACATGGGGAAATTACAAACAAGGAGAATTTAATCTGTTTTTCCTCTACATTGTCGTTATTCAGAATATTACAGACTATGAACAAAAACGGACAATGTAAGAAAATAAAAAAATGTGTATGACAGAAAGCTAGAGTATTTTTGCAATGGTGAGCACTAGCTGGTTTATGTACTAGCTCACACTCAAGAAACAGCATAAATGCTACTCATACACAGTTGGGGGGCAGGGGTCAGTCCTTGTGCCTGTAATGAGGTCACCAGTTGAAACTAACCCAGCCTCAGCACGTCTGTGGGTCCTTGAGCAAGGCCCTTAACCCCCAGCTCCCTGGGCGCCCCAACAGGTAGCTGCACTTCGCGGACAACTTACTCCACAAAGAGTAAGTTGAGGGAGACATAAAAAACACAATTTCCCCACGGGGATTAATAAAGTCCATCCATCTATGGAATATTATTTAGCACTATATAACGCAGAATATAAGAATTACGATTTTATAAAAAGTATGCCAAATATCCATGATATAATCATTACAATGTAAACATTATAATGTAATCAACACAATGGAACCAACTGAGTATGTATTTGCACCTTTTGTTAGTCTGAGTTTCTGTTAGCTACTTTGTTAGTCCTGAATCTATGAATATTCACATTTTTATCGCGTATATTTTATCACTATGTAAAAGGACAAATATATTATCAACCTTTTAGTGAGACAATGTGTAAACGGCTGAAACTACCAAGGTTTACTACTGAAGGAAGGGATTCACCTGAGTTCACCAAAAGTTCATGGCTGAGTATTTTTAAAAAACCAAGTGGAGCTGCTCGCGCCACTATTATGTTCAACCGAGAGGCCAAACGGTAAAAGAAATGACTGTCAAACTTATCACCTAGGGGTAAATATAAATCTATACAAATATCACCTGCATGCACATTACTTCTTTTACAATAACCAACTCCTGATCCATACTGTTAGTCGTGAAAAAAATAACTATTGTGTACATAGAGGCCCTGTGTAAAAAGATAACTGCCAAGGAAAAGATCAAAAACATTTATTTCAAGGATTCAAAGTTTTTATGGTCATGTACAGTGTACAGTGCAGTTCTTATTTGATTAACTTGAATGTCTTCACAGACAAGACGATTAAACAAATAAAGCAGCGCAACATTACAGTAACTAACAACAAACAAAGCTCACGAGTACTATTACAATATTCATATCATTTATTTAAATTTAATTTTACCAAGTAAATTAATTGAAAAGCAGTTACCGCTTTACCTGCTTCTCGGGAGAAATAGCAGATATACAAACGTCATGTATGTAACTAAAATCTTAAGCCAATAAGGGCAAAGTTGTGTCGTAATGGAGGCGGATCCAGCCTGTGCAGCCTGCTAAGAGGTGCTGCCTGATGTGTCTTGCTCTCGCGGAGTTTTGGTACCATGTGACATGGTGACGTAATGCAACGGGCGATAAAAAATATAACCATGATGCATTGCGTCAGGACCAGAATGCATTGCTTTAAGCTAGCGCTGTATGTGGGTGCATGAAGTGGAAAGCACCCAATAATAAACATAACATTTTTTTAAAAATGTTTTCTTCACCGGTGCAGTGAATTTAAATAAAGAGCTATGATGGTGCTGCAAATGGCTTTGCATAGTAGTTAGTAGTAGCATTAGCCGCTGTGTGCGGCATTAGCTTTCTACAGTCCTTACAGATGGTTCGTGTTTTGTCTGTCTCCCTTTCGCCATTTATATTTTCCGCCGGGCACCCGAAATGCTGACACACAAAAGATTCAAAAGTGTCTGGGGTATCTACTATAGTAATTTAGTCAGATGCCGACATATTTACAGCAGCTCATTTGCAGCGCATTCGTGAAACGGCTTTTCGCTCCAACGAGAAATCTCGTCATGTTGTAATATCGCGAGATCTCGTGACACGCGTTTCACTCCCACTTCTTAGTAACAGTCATGATTTGATAAAGTGACAACCTGCGTAATAATTGGTAATACATAGAGTTTGCTATTGTTCAGGCTAGCAGACTGTTATGGCTTGAGGTTAATGGTGCCTGTTACTTGTGAATTTTCACATTTGCAGGGATCTTCTGCCTCGTGAACGTGAAACGGGTAATTATGCTAAAAGAAGAAAAAAGCAGAACTGCAATGTGTGTAAGGCTGGTGCTGATTTTTCAGTCTGAACACAGTAAAATTTATACAAATTACCTGTATTCAAACTTGTATTCTTTATATAGTTTGGTTAATTACTATTTAAAAGTTTTATCTGCGCTCCATTGTATAACTTATATTGGAGACTTGTATGTACTTTTCGATTGGAAATGGTTAGCTGTATACAGGGGCGCCGCTAAGGGGGGGAAAGTTGGGACAATTCTAAGGGCCCACGCCCTTTAGGGGCCCCCAGAGATCTGAATGGGTGTGGTAGGGGGGCCCAACCTCATATTTTGTCATAGGGCCCAAAATTGCTAGCGGCGCCCCTGGCTGTATATACTTTGAATATTTTTATGATTAATTTCTTTGTTTATTTAATTTGGCAACAGATCTACACTTTTAGCAGTATTGCTGTCAATTTTTGTGAAAGTTGTTACTAAATAAAACAAAAGAAGCAGACTTGTGTAAATCCTATATTGGTCGTGTATTCTTCCTGTAGCGTAGTGACAGCTTTTTGTACGGAAGCCGTGAACGGCTGTGCTTGCAAATATATTTTCTTCTGAATAATTAGAAGGATAAGCATATTTTGTCGCCGCCGCGAGATAGTCATGCCATACACAGCTCTGCTCGTTTTTGTACTGTAACCGTGTTACTTAATTTGCGAATCCATGAATTTAACGTTGACATTAAGTCAACATTGACATTGACAACGTTGACATTAAGTGTTGCACCTATCTAGTGTTTTACCGTGAAGGGCATGTTATATCTTGTCTCTAAGTCGCACTATGGTCCAGGGGAATGCTATGTCATATTAGAACATGTGTCGATGATGTGGCAATATAAATATTTTAGAATACTGTCAGTTTTAGTTTCAGAAATCCATCATTTGAGAAAAAAGGCCAGTCACGACAAATATATATGGAATATAACAACAGAGGTTAGCTGTATTTGTTTAAGTGTAAAGATGCACATAGAAACATGCATGAGCTCATCTGAGAATAAACTGAATGCAATGAAGATTTGTGACTCCTGCTGGAAAATGCGAATAGTGGCAGGGTCTTCAAGCAGTACATTTGTCTGAGAGTCAGTTAATATTAGGAAAGGCACCGTTTTTTTTTCAATGGCGCTAATTATCAAGAAGGAAATGGAGTACCCCAGTACCTGGTTTACGGGCACTGGAAGCTCCAGTATCAGTCAGACTTTCATGTAAGTATATGTGTGTTTAATGACTTGTGCATGTTTCATCTTTACCAGGGGCAGAGGGGAAACTCAATAAATAGCCTTCTCTCACACTTCCAGGCCTGCAGAACTGAGCATGTCCCCTGGTTTTGTGCATATGTCTGTAGGCTTTGAGTTTTTCCTATGGGGGCTTCAATTTCCTCCCAGAGTACAAATACGTGCAGATCAGTTGCATTGGGGAGTCCATACTGTGATGCTGAGTGGGTGTAGGAGGAGATTGAGAGATGAAACTCCGGATGATTTACTCCCTCGGCTAACTAACCAGAACAGGATCGTACCAATACCAAAATGATAAGTTTATAAATGTTTTTCACTACCCTGATTCATTCAGTTATTTCTGTTTGTTAATTCCATCCCCCAAGCAAATACATAAATAAACAAACAAATATTCAGGGGGAATGTGTCATAGGTGATAGAATCAGTGGATGAATCTAAAGAAAAAAAGTAATGATTTCTTTCTCTCCAAAACACAATGCACAAAACTCTTAAGTTAGGTAAGACATTGAAATTTTATGACAGTAGCATGATGCAGAGGAACAACAGAAGGAAAAATCTAACTAAACCTGAGTCAACTAGGACTAATTACACTAAATTAAGTGGAACACACAAAATACCTAAAACAACTTAATAAACAAGCAAGAAATATTACATTTGATTAACTATACTGATGCCTGAGGGAAGTTCTTGTGCATAATGCAGCAAGTATATACAGCTGCAGAGACACTACACATAGTGCAAATAAATTAAAAAGTATACAGTACACACACTGATTCCTGAAAAATCTAAATACCATGGAATACTAATGAAATACTGATGATGATGATAATAATAGAAATAATAATGAATTAGTTTAGGGTATTATGCAATTGACATGTACAATTAAAAAAGAAATTGCACCAGACATTTCCTGTGGCAAAGAAGGGTTGCTTTGTGCCACATTACTCAAGTCAATTCACTTTATTTTGTATAGTACATTTTCATAGCCTTACATTGTCTCAAAGCACTTTACTTTGTCCCTGCCCAATTGTCCCAGTGAGCAAGATCTAGCCTGAAAAATTAGAAAGCGACATTGGCAAGGATAAACTCAGTCATAGTAAGAAACCTTTGGAGGAACCAGAGTGAAAGGGGGAGCCCATCCTCCACAGGGCAGAAGTCAGGTTAACAAAGTCCTGATTTATATGGTTTATATGGTTCAATTAGTTAAGTCCGGATGTAAATACAGAATAACTGGCAGCAGGGCACACAGGAAAGACGTAAACAGGCAGGAGGGCAGGCAGGAGGGTGGCACAGGCAGGACGTAATGGGCAGGAGGGCGGGCAGGCAGGGCAGCACAGGCAGCCAGAACTGTTTTGCCACTGCAGTTTGTTTTACAATTTCATCTGCATTTGTTCCCCCAAGGTATAACAGCAGCTAATTTATGAACATGCTGCTTTTCAGAAAAGTTTAATTTCCAGGAGCATGACCAGTGCATACATTTAGTGTTGATGGTTCTTTGTAAAATGGATGTTCTGTACTTTTATTGATCTGTCCATCCATCCATCCATCCATCCATCCATCCATCCATCCATCCATCCATCCATCCATTCATCCATTTTCTAACTACTTCTGATGAAGTTCCGGGTTATGAGGTATCCTGAAGCCCAGGCAATATGGGACAAACACACACATGCACACACATAGGGTATACCTATCCTTATGGGGCCCGCTCATTGACTTCTATTGGATAAATGCTAACGCTAACTATGACAATCTTAACCCCCACCCTGCCCTAACCATAACCATAAGTAACCAAGCAAAATAAAAGAGGTTTTGCATTTTTAGTTTTTCCACAGCAGTCACAGATTTTTATAAAATAGAGTTTTCCTGGTTTTCAGTTTCGTGGTCCCCATAAGGGAAAAAAAAAACAGGTATTTATCACGCTATGGGGTAGGATAGGTATACCCGCTCGCACACACACACACAGACATGCACACAAATGGATAGATCACCACAGTTACTATGGATGTCGATCCTGCAATAATGAGACAGAACTATCATACTTAACAGGATCATATCCCTAGTTCTACATATGCATAATTATATTTAAAAAAGATCCCACGCACCTAGCACATGAGATGTTTGAACTTCTGCCCTCTGGTAAACGTTACCGCAGTATGCATTGCAGAACAACCAGATTTAATAAGAGCTTCTAACCCCAAAGCCATCAGAATACTAAATGCTAATGAACATACGTTTATGTGAAACCCTACTCTCTCTTACTCTCTGTGCACTTTATTACCACAACTGGTATTAAGTTTACTTTTTATTTATACAGTATAGTGCAATAATATAATCACGATTTGTGTGTGAGTGTGCCCTGTGATGGGCTGCCCCCCATCCTGGATTGTTCCCTGCCTCGTGCCCATTCCACATTCCGGGATAGGTTCCGGACCACCCGCGACCCAGTAGGATAAGCAGTTTGGAAAATGGATGGATGGATATAACTAACATAAGACAGACATTACACCTAACAAACAATAAACACGAAATAAAGGAGTGGATACAAAAAAAATGTAATGCAATGACCAGATTTAACACCTGGATTATGTCCCCCCTTAGTCTCCTTTGCTCGAGGCTAAACAGATTCAGCTCAGCTAACCTCTCCTCATTAAACATTCCTCTAAGACCAGGAATCATTCTCCCAGCCAAGCAAGCCTGAGTCCGGCTTCCACTCCCCCGATCCCCAGCAATGTTAACTTGGAAGGGCGTATTCTGTATGCACAACTGAGACAACCCAGGTGGAGCTCAGCTTATCGGCTGGCAAAATTGCCTTCAGGTATCACCCACCCTAGTGAGAGTCCAAGCTAGGGCCGTTCTCAGAACTCACCCTAAACGAAGTCCTGCTCAAAAGTTGTAATGACCGCCTGAGGTACCTGTCAGCCTTGCCCGTAATGAGTCAGTGGGTGTAGCCGGGCTGACACGCTTTTGGGCATCCAATTGCTGAGAACTCCCCTTCGGTTCTGACAAACTGTACGATCACAAGCAGTGACAGCAGAGCCACAGACAAGCTCAACCAACAGAGAGCGAATGGTAAGCACCCAGCACCCGAAGGGCTCAACTGATCACATCCAAACGACTTCCTGATGGGATTGTGTACGTAACTGGTTTACTGTTGTTAATAGTGGTTGAACTTCTATGCAAGTCCCCTTGTTGGGGGAGAGGGAATGAATGAAAGCATAAGGTGAAATAAAACCTAAAATAAATCAAAAAGGTTAAACGGGAATCAAACCAAATGAATTGTGTTTCTTATTCAATTGTAAACATCAATTAGTTATGCAACAATAACCTAATTGGATGTTAATGTATTGTGATCAAACTGATTTAGTCCGTGAAGTTGATTCCTGCTTTCAGGCAAGAACCTGTGTGTCCAATTATGCGTGTTGTATCACCGCAGTTGACCACCAGAGACCCAACTCAGATGTTGTTAACCTACTATGGCGGACCACTAGAGGTGCAATTTCAATGGAGTGGCACTGCTATGGCTTGCCACTAGAAGCGCAATTTCAAAATTGAGTGGTAGTTCTATGCCTGACCACTAGAAGCGCAATTTCGAAATGGAGTGGTAGTTCTATGCCTGACCACCGGGGGCGCAATATCGAAATGGAGTTGTAGTTCTATGCCTGACCACTGGAGGCGCGATTTTGAAATGGAGTGGTAGTTCTATGCCTGACCACTGGAGGCGCAATTTCGAACTGGAGTGGTAGTTCTATGCCTGACCACCGGGGGCGCAATATCGAAATGGAGTGGTACTTCTATGCCTGACCACCGGGGGCGCAATATCGAAATGGAGTGGTAGTTCTATGCCTGACCACCGGGGGCGCAATTTCGAAATGGAGTGGTAGTTCTATGCCTGACCACTAGAGGCACGATTTCGAAATGGAATAGTAGTTCTATGCCTGACCACTAGAGGCGCGATTTCGAAATGGAGTAGTAGTTCTATGGCTTGTCACTAGAAGCGCAATTTCAAAATTGAGTGGTAGTTCTATGCCTGACCACTAGAAGCGCAATTTCGAAATGGAGTGGTAGTTCTATGCCTGACCACCGGGGGCGCAATATCGAAATGGAGTGGTAGTTCTATGCCTGACCACTAGAGGCGCGATTTCGAAATGGAGTAGTACTTCTATGGCTTGCCACTAGAAGCGCAATTTCAAAATTGAGTGGTAGTTCTATGCCTGACCACTAGAAGCCCAATTTCGAAATGGAGTGGTAGTTCTATGCCTGACCACCGGGGGCGCAATATCGAAATGGAGTGGTAGTTCTATGCCTGACCACTAGAGGCGCGATTTCGAAATGGAGTGGTAGTTCTATGCCTGACCACTAGAGGCGCAATTTCGAACTGGAGTGGTAGTTCTATGCCTGACCACCGGGGGCGCAATATCGAAATGGAGTGGTAGTTCTATGCCTGACCACCGGGGGCGCAATATCAAAATGGAGTGGTAGTTCTATGCCTGGCCACTAGAGGCGCAATATCGAAATTGAGTGGTAGTTCTATGCCGGGCCACTAGAGGCGCAATTTCGAAATGGAGTGGTAGTTCTATGCCTGACCACTAGAGGCACGATTTCGAAATGGAATAGTAGTTCTATGCCTGACCACTAGAGGCGCAATTTCGAAATGGAGTAGTAGTTGTAGTTCTATGGCTTGTCACTAGAAGCGCAATTTCAAAATTGAGTGGTAGTTCTATGCCTGACCACTAGAAGCGCAATTTCGAAATGGAGTGGTAGTTCTATGCCTGACCACCGGGGGGCGCAATATCGAAATGGAGTGGTAGTTCTATGCCTGACCACTAGAGGCGCGATTTCGAAATGGAGTAGTACTTCTATGGCTTGCCACTAGAAGCGCAATTTCAAAATTGAGTGGTAGTTCTATGCCTGACCACTAGAAGCCCAATTTCGAAATGGAGTGGTAGTTCTATGCCTGACCACCGGGGGCGCAATATCGAAATGGAGTGGTAGTTCTATGCCTGACCACTAGAAGCGCGATTTCGAAATGGAGTGGTAGTTCTATGCCTGACCACTAGAGGCGCAATTTCGAACTGGAGTGGTAGTTCTATGCCTGACCACCGGGGGCGC